>NC_142928.1:21605446-21625446 GCF_046866305.1 Octopus bimaculoides
TCATTTGTATATAAAGCAGTAATAGTTTCCTGAGAACTTAATTATGTATTTTAATTAAGTAATAATATAAATAGCGATGTTTTATTCTATTGTAACAGCTGTTGTGGACAATTATGAACCATGTGTAAAATTTCTGTTTTTTGGCTTTATACACACACACACACACACACACACACACACACACACACACACACACACACACATACACACACACACACACACACACACACACACACACACACACACACACACACACACACATAATCTGTGTATCATACATCATAGAAAGCATAATTAACTGCAGTATTTATCCTGAAATAATATCTTTTATTGACATATAATGTTAAAAATCACAGAAATATATCAGTTATCTGCGAAAATCATCTAGCACGGAAAATCTAACACAGAAAATCACCGTCACGGAAGTCAGTCAGCGATCATGGTCGGATGGTGCTCTTAGCCCTCCACTGGCACAGGTGCCAGTCATCGAATTTGCAAATTTGATTTGATTTCGATTTCACTTGCCTCAACCGGTCTTCACCAGGTTAGTATTGCAAACCATAAGATCATTTGCATCGCAGAACTCCAGCAGCCTGGTTCCCTCCTCATTGTGGGAATCAAAACTGTAGCCTCTATGTACACCATGGAAGCCCCCTATATGTTGTCCAACATGTCCATTGAAGTCACCAGCCACAAAGAGAAGGTCCCTGTCATTCGTCAATGAGGTAGTCTGCAAGAGGGTGTCATAAAATCGGTCTGTCTGTCCATCAGGTAGCTCCGGTTGAGGGGTGTAGGCCGATATAATGGTTGCTAACCCATGATGAAGCACTAACCTAATCTTAAGTATTCTGTCGCATACACTGACTACCTCAATTACCTTATCAACCCATTTCTCTGCAAGAAGTATACCCACACCCCCAACCCCGTCAGTGTTTCCTGCCCAGAAAATCTTGTACCTGTGTTCTTTGCCTGTGAGGAACCTAGTGAAACCTCCTCTCCACCTTACTTCTTGGATGCAGCACATATCAACACATCTTCGTTCAAGCATCTCAACAATCTCACCAGGCCTACCTTTCAGTGTGCCCACGTTGAGAGTGCCAACCCTGAGTGTGTGGGAGGTGTGGGCTCGTGAGACCCTTAGACGGGAGACAGCAGTGTCATGTACCTGAAAAGAAAGCTCACATTTGGCAGAATTCATAAACAAATAATAGCCTTCAATTCAACCTGCATACACTACACCATCATATTTTTGCACTATATGATCACTACCTTACATAGGAGATAAACCCTAAGTAGGGGTGGGGATAGTGTAAAGCCTTTAAAAGTGTTCATGGGAGACAACCAAAAGATGACAGAGGATAGCAAATTTAGATGAGAGCATCTTCTGGATATATATTCTTTTGGCAGAGGTATTAAAAAAGTCAAGTAGGGGAATCCGAGTGCGTGCGCTAGTTTATATAGGGTGTTGGTGGTGGTGTTGGTGGTGGTGGGGGAAGTCTTGGCAAAGCGAGTGGTAATCGAAAGAGAGAGAGAGAGAGAAAGAGAGACAGACAGACAGAGTGAGGCTGAGAGAGAGAGAGAGATAGACAGACAGAGTGAGGCAGATAGAGTGAGGGGTTGTGATCAGAACACAAGGGAGAAAAATATTCTTTTGGGATTTGGGTAGCATAATTTAACGAAACAGCAAATGTTGATAATAGTAAAATAGAATTGAAAAATCTGAGAGTTTTCGGTCAGCCAATCTATGACAAAATTAGAGAAATAAGTGATTGTGTGATAAACTTTAATAAATGAATGAATGAATATGTTGCGGTTAAGGAAATGCGTGAACTAAGGTTATCTTAAGGCAACAATGAAGAAGATGAAACTATTGAAACTATATTTACATGTTGACATGGTAATGAAATAGACAGAATAATGAAAAGAACTAATAAGGGGTTTATGATCTGCACAGAAATAGAAGAGTAGATGAACAAGGTTTAAAAGACAAAACTTCTTATCTGAGCATCTTCTGAGATTCGTATTCTTCGGCAGAGGTATTAAAATCGAGTCGGGGAATCCGAGTGTGTGTGCTAGTTTATATAGGGTGATGGTGGTGGTGGTGGTGGAGGAAGTCTTGGCAAAGTGAGTGGCAATTGAAAGAGAGAGAGAGAGACAGACAGACAGAGACAGAGTAAGGCAGAGATTTAATATAATATAATAAACATAATTTAAATGATTAAAATAATAATTTAAACAATGTTCCAAGAAGTCTGTATGCATATGTATTTGTGTGTGTATGTATGTGTGAGATGGTGAGCATGCTTGTGAGTTTATCTATATGTGTGTCCTTGTCTTGACATCATGTGATGGTTGTAAACTAGCATTGTTCATTTCAGAAACAGGTTGAGATTGGTGAGAAGAAGGGCATCCAGCTGTAGAAAATCTGCCTCAGTGATTTTCTTCCGATCCATGCAAGCAGGGAAAAGTAGACATTAAAATGATAACAATGATGATAATGATGATGTTAATGTCCAGTGCATGTGTTGTCTAATATGCATTTTAGATAATATTATAACATTATGATATTATAACTGGTAAGTTGGCACACTCATTAGCATGCTGGGTGAAATGCTTAGCAGCAATTCATCTGTCTTTACATTCTGAGTTCAAATCCCACCGAGGTTGACTTTACCTTTCATCATCCTTTCGGAGTCAATAAAATAAGTGCCATTTGAACACTGGGGTCAATGTAATCAACTTACCCACTCCCTAAAATTGCTGGCCTTGTGGCGAAATTTGAAACCAATATTATAATCAGTTGCTTAAATGTTGTGTCATATGTATTTCACAAGATTAAACTAAGGCATCATAACCCCTTATTCTCATGCTGATGAGGTAACTAATCTTACAACTGATTATGATAATCATCTCAGCAATCTGTTATATGTGTTTTGACCAAGATGAGTGTTGTGATAACTTAAAAGGCTGGCCATATAATTCCATTAGTGGTAAGTGGGTGTTAAAGTATGGCTTCGTGCTTAAAGAACAGGAAACTCTTACAGATGCTTAGCAGAAGTCTGATAAGCAGTCATTTGGAGAATAGTTTCCTTTATAGATTGCTTTGTTATGGCACAACAAAGCTGTACTGCTCTAATTAAACAACTCAGTAATACCTCAGTGATGTTTACCCAAAGTAAACTCACTTAAAATATATCAATATACTTGCACTATTTAGTTCTCTTTAACAACCCCACGTACTTGACAATGGAATGAAGATGACCGTTAGCAATATGTTACTAATGGCTAGTTTCATACTATTTACCAATTATACTATTACCAACTCTGTCAGCCTACAGTTGATGAAATATTGCTCACCATAATACTACTTTTTTTACAAATGAAAATTGTATATTGTCCTAAAAATACTTGTAAATATTATCTGTTTTGTGTATGTATGTATGTATGTATGTATGCATGTACAGCAAATATTGACTATTTAGTATATATCTATATATGGATTTGTCTTTTATCTCTTAATTGCTTTAGTCATTAGACTGTGGCCATGCTGGGGCACTGCATTGAAGAATTTTTAGTTGACTGAATCAACCCCCAGTACCTATTTTTTTTTATAACCCTGCTACTTATTCTATCAGAGTCTTTTGCTGAACTGCTAAGTTATGAGGATGTAAACACACAAACACCAGTTCTCAGGTAATGGTGGAAGACAAACAGAAACACAAAGACACAAAGACACACACACACACACACACACACACACACACACACACACACACACACACACACACACACACACACACACACACACACACACATTTTCTTTTTGTCTTGCAAGTACTTGGATACCCTGTCAGTGCAAGTGCCACTTAAAAGCACGCAGTCCACACTGTAGAGCGGTTGGTGTTAAGAAGGGCATCCAGCAGTAAAAATCCTGCCAAAATAGTTACAGAAGTCTGGTGCAGGCTTCTGCCTGACTGGCTCTTGTCAAACCATCCCACTCATGCCAGTATGGAGGGTGGACGTTAAACAATGATGATGATGATGATGATGATGTTGATGATGATGTTGATGATGATGATTATATATATATATATATATATGACTGGCTTTTTTCAGTCTCCATCTACCAAATCTACTCACAAGTCTTTGGTAAGTCCAAGGCCTTAATAGAAGACACTTGCCCAATGTGCTATATGGTGAGACTGTACCAAAAACCATGTTGTTGGGGAGCAAGCTTCTTACTACAAAGCCATGCCTACACCTAAATGTATGTATGTATATACATATAAAATATTTAATCTATAATTGTTTGTTCAACAATATATATATGTATGTATGTATGTATGTATGTATGCATGTATGTATGCATGTATGTATGCATGCATGTATGTATGTGTGTCTTTGTGTCTGTGTTCCCTATCATTGCTTGACAACCAGTGCTGGTGTGTTTTCATCCCCATAACTAAATGGTTTGGCAAAAGTGACCAATGGAATAAGTACCAGGCTTAAATAAAAAGTGCTGGGGTCAATTCGTTTGGCAATAATTCTACAAGATGGTGCCCCAGCATGTCCACAGTCTAATGACTGAAAGCAAGTAAAGGATGTGTGTGTGTGTGTGTGTGTGTGTGATGCAGGTTACCTTGTAAATTAATGACATCAATATCATCATCATAATTTTGAATTTTCCAGTTCATATTAGAAACTGCCAGAATTGACACTCTGTAGACCATGTTCTCTAATGTCAGGAGGAAAGATATGAAGAGAAATCAAGACTTCTACAGTTCTGTCATACAAATAACTTTATCATTTGCAATGCAGTTATTAAGCTATTCAAGTGGTCTTATCATTCAGCTGGACACAGGAACCAAATTCGTTTTGTGTTTATGAGAAACAATAAAAAGCTGGCAGAAGGAGTTATGAATAGGACATTGAACGATTAACTTGCAGTGGAGTGAGCTGAAAGGCTAGCATCAGTAAATCTATTAAAAAGATACAGACAGAGAAAGTTTTTGTTTAAATGGCTTGTAATGGATGTATGGTAGATATCAGGTCACCAAGAATGTAATGGATAAGTTGGTTGTTTTTGAAGTCCAGAGAATAAATGATAGAAGAAAATAATAGTCGAAATAGCCTACATGCAAGTGGCTTAGTATTCCACAGACATATCTTTAACACAAATTCTGATATAAAACTAGGATGATATATATGACAAAGTTGGTCCATGGAATTTCAAGTGTAGCCCATTTAACAGACATTCTATACAGTTTGTTACTCCCCAATTTTATTTGCAAGACTTGGTTTCACCTGAGGCTATGTAAAATGTTATGAAGTGGGATTGAACTCAGGACCTCATGATTACAAAGTGAACTTCTCAACTCTTTGGCCAGTTATTGACAGTATGAAAGGAAGTCCATGGGGCCTTGCAGATCTAATTAATATTTGTAGTAGTGAAAGAATAAAGAAAAGAGTTATTACCTCTACTTGCAACAAAGTTTCAGTCTTTATACAAAGGCCAAAGTACTTTATAACTTGTATAAATAAAAGTGTATATAAAGATGTATATAAAAGACTCTGCATGATAGTGAAACATGGGTGTTAATTGTGGAAGGTCTACGGGTGGATGGAAAAGAAGAAAGATGAACATAACATGCTGGATGTTTAATGTTAATTTGCAAGAGATGGAACACAAAGAAATAAAGGAAGTGAAAAAGCAACAGAGGGTTTCCAAGATCAGTGGAAGGAAAGAAGGAGAGAAGGAATGGAGGAAAGTAAGAAGTTATCTTCAGATTAAAGACTTGACCTGAATGCCTGTATTACTATAATTTATCTGAATTACTATAATTTACCTGTATTACTATAATTTACCTGAATTACTATAATTTATTAGTTTCTTTTGCATATTCTTAGTTTATGCATGTGTATGCAAATATAGCATTGGTATATCCCATTTATGTTCATTAGAAATGAAATAAATAAAGAATTTTGACATGTACGAATATTTATTTCCCCCCACTGTAAAATGCAATATTAATGCCAAAAAGCAGCCTTGATCTCCAACTTAACGTTGAGGTTGTGTTAGAGCACAGAATACAGTTATTTATCTAAGTGGTAGGTGATGATGTTATACCAGACAACGAATTAACCCTGTCATGCTGTATTCCTGCTATAGCAAGTTAAATGTCATCTCTGCTGGATACCTGGTAAGTTGGTAATGAATAACACATATAGAAAAAGAAGATGCAGCTGATGCTGTCCATTAGTTTTGCTTGCAATTGTTACTCTTGAGCTGTATATGCAATAATTTATTTATTGCTTGGGAGCCAGGTGAAGGGTAAAGTTAAGCACAGGGCCCTAGGGCTGAGAGGGTTAAGTCTGTCATCCAGAAACAGGAACTGTCTTTACAATGGACTTCCACCCAGTTTCTGTTTTCCAAATTTCTTTCACAAGGCTTTGATCAAATTGAGGCAATGTTTGAAGACATTTACACAAAGTGTTGTATAGTAGGATTGAACCTGAAATCAACCACATAAAAATGAAGCAAAATTCTCAACCACACTGCCAGGCCTGAAATATCTACAATATTCCTGACTTTATTTAATTCTTCTATATTTCCATTCCAGAGATGTAGTCAAAACATAAAATAACTTGCTTTTAACAGTTGAACTCGGAGTAGAAAATCTATAAGTAAAAACATGTAAATATGTTAGACATTGGTCATTTCTACAGCTGTGGATACATGTCCCATGAGCAGCCATCAACTTTTTCTATCCAATTAGATTTTTAACCCAATATTTACACACTATTAAGGCAGCAAGCTGGTGGAATCATTAGCACACCGAGTAAAATGTTCAGCAGCATTTTGTCTGTCCTTATGTTCTGAGTTTAAATTACACTGAGGTTGACTTTGCCTTTCATCTTTTCAGAGTTGATAAAATAAGTACTAGTTGAACACTGGGGTTGATGTAATCGACTTACCCCCACTCTAAACTTGCTGGCCTTGTGCCAAAATTTGAAACCAATATTTACACACCATTATCTGTAACTTTTCTACTTCAAGTTCAAATGTTAAAAACGAATTATTTTATGTTTTCTCAAATTTTCTAAATTCTTATGGCATCAGCAACACAAAATAACATTTTTTTAAAGAAATGTAACCAACAGTGTTTCTTATTTCTTTAATGTTCACAAGGGGCTAAACATAGAGGGGACAAACAAGGACAGACAAAGGGATTAAGTCGATTACATTGACCTCAGTGCATAACTGGTACTTAATTTATCGACCCCCGAAAGGATGAAAGGCAAAGTCGACCTCGGCGGAATTTGAACTCAGAACGTAAAGACAGACAAAATACCGCTAAGCATTTTGCCCGGTGTGCTATCGTTTCTGCTAGCTCTGGCCACCAAATAAATACCAATAAATGATATTTAAGAGACACAATGAAAGGAAGGATCATAGTATGAGCACCTTAAGGTTTTAGGGAGTTTGTCAATAGCTGTTACCTTAAACTTGCTGCACAGTTAATGCGCAGATCAATGTTATTTATGAAGAGAATGCACCGCTCCTGCCATCAACACCTTTCTCATCCACCACTGACATCATTGCCACCATTATTACTCCACACCGCCATCACTATCTTCACAACTACTACCACATCAGCAGCACCATCACCACCACCACTACCACCACCACCACTACCAAGACCAACAACAACCACATCACCATACTCTATCACTTGAGCAATAAATCAATAGAAGCTGTTTCTTTCTCATTAATCTAGAGAGATCCAGGACCAGGTGAAACTTTTCTCATTCCACATTTATTTGGAAATATAAAAAACTCTCACAACCTGAAAGACTCAAAAGTAATGAGGGTGGCAGGGGATATGCTTGAAACAAACACAGAGGAAAAGAAAGAGAAAGAGAGAGAGAAGGAGTATAGAGATATTGTGAGAAAAAGAGAAAGACATTGAGAGATATATAGACATACAGGAAAAAAGAGACAGATTATATAAGAGGTGGCAGGGGGTATTATGATAATATCAACAGTTCAAAGTCACTGTGTGTGTGTGTGTTTGTGTTTTGCCTAAGTGAGTTAGATTGGACAGAGGGGAAGATGCTGAGCAATAATAGAAGAGTTTAATTGGACAATAACTTTCAATGGTAAGATAATTACATTCAGTTTTGGTAGGCAAATGGATAGTTTTTTTAGCATGTTATTGTCATTGAGTATTGTCAACTGAATATTGGGGACATAGTTCACATCTTGTACTTCAAATATACTTCAGTTTATTCTGAGACCATGGGACTGTTCTGGGACCCTGATGTAAAATATTTTGAGATTATGCTATCAAAGGAATGGACATGTAGAACATGCTAAACTCAGTGACAATTGTCCTTTCTGTAGAAGGTCATTGAGATTATGTTAATAATAATAATAATAATAATTATATATATATATATATATATATATATATATATATAAGTATTGATTGCTTAAAGTGGATAGTACTTGTGGAAGAGGGAAACCCAGGAAGACATGGGACAAAGTATTGAAAGTATTGAAGGCAGATCTCAAGATGCTGAATCTTAAGGAGGAGATGACAGAGGAGTGAAGTAATTGATGTTTTACTGAACTCAAGAAGACCCATCCATTATTGTAAAAATGTTATCCTAAAACCACTTGGTATGTTTGTGCATGGAACCCTGTATCCATTCCTCCCTCTTTGCCCTGTTAAGTTACCCTCAATTCTCATCTCTTAACACAAGGGTTCTCAACCATTTTGTTATCCATTTACCCCTTTGAGTACTTTTTATTCTGGTGGACTCCCATAGCCATTTGATGTTTAAAAACTAGTTTTATAGAGATTTCTTTCAAAACTTTTTTCCTCCCTTCACTGTTTTCTATCTGTCTCTTTCTCTCTCCCCCTCTTTCTCCTTTATTCTCACTCGTTGTTCACACGTGACCATCGTCCATCTCTCTTTTCCTCACATGATCATCTTTCTTTTCTTTCAGGGCTGTCCTAGAGGCTGGACATATACTATCTATCTCTCTCTTCTATCTTTTCTCTTGTCAAAGAAAATATTTCTCCAGCATTCGCTATTTTACCCTTGTTCTGGTCTAATGACCTTCTATGTTTGTTTTCGTTCAGTTTCCTTGCATGTCGCCACTGTCCTATTTTTGTTCCCAACTTTGACCTTCCATATTTTATTTTGGTATTTGTGGGAGCAACTGCCTTCAAAGACATATTGTCATTCAATGCTTGAAATGAGGAGTAGATAGGCAGCCAACAACTCATAAAGGGTCATTCTTTATGTTACTTGTCCTGTTTTCCATTTGTTTCTCTCGTTGTTTGCATATTCAACTCATTTGTTTTTGTGTTTCATGTTATTTACTGTTTATGACATCCTGTACCCATATATGATGAATAAAATCATAATTAAGCTCATGTGTTCTGTATTTGATGAAAGCATGGGCAATGTGGTATGTACTGCAAATAAGCCTACAGCACACAGTGAGACATAAAAGAGGAGAGTAACTAACCTCTGCTGTTGCTGCTGGATCCCAATGTGTTTTCTATTATACTAGTATTCTATTTTGAGGAAATTGTTTTTCTGGTTGAGCTGATTGTTTCTGATTTTTACCATTATTGTATAAAAGAAACATTTTTTCCCCTTAAAGTGTATCAAAATACCCCCTGCCGGGTCCTGCATACAAAATTGGGCCTATATTACATGTTTTAGTACACTAAAAACTTTCCTGAACACGCGCTGCTAAAATTGGCGTGTGTCTAATATGCCTAAGCATCAAATACAGTCAATTGAGGAGTGGTAGGATTTTCTTTAATGATTGAAATTGTTGTAGAGGCTTGGTGTTGTTGTTAACGGCAGCTCCTTACCTTCTGAAGTAGGGTCAGGTTAAATGGAGTCACATAGTACATTACACTCACTGACCAGAACGATTTCTAGTTCCCCATGTACTTACTATATTGAACGGCTTTGAGGTTTCACTAAATTTGTTTTATTATAAGCGAATTTTACATGGATTTTGATGCACATGTTAGCGATCTGTTTCACTGCTTTCAAGAAGTAAAAAATTTTTTTTATTGCAGTGATAACTGCTCTTTCTGATCTTTGTTGGAGCTGTTGTAAAATCAGAGAAGTAGCTACACGGTGTGTGTGTACATGTGTGTGTGTGTGTGTGTGTGTGTGTGTGTGTGTGTGTGTGTGTGTGTGTGTGTGCGTGTGTGCATGTGTAAATATAAATGTATATATATTATTTAAAACAGTTTCCAAAATGGTTCCAAAAATTCCAAGCTGGAAACTACAACCTAGAAGACAAGCTTTATCCTGGAAGATCTGTAGAGCTCTGCAAGGATGTCTTGCAAACCATGGTGGAACAAAATCTCATTGTAACTGTTGAGGAACTAACAGAGAAGCTTGAATTTGGTCATTCAACCATTCATTGACACCTGTGTGCCATTGGAAAAGTCAGCAAGTTGGGTCAATAGGTTCCTCACAAACTTACCCAATCTAACTGCGTGGTGCAGAGAGGGAATGTGTGCTCTTCTTTGCTGTCATGTCTCACAAATGAACCTTTTTTGGACCGAATTGGGACTGGTGACAAGAAATGGGTTCTCTATAAAAATGTCAAGTGCAGAAGACAGTGGGTAGGGAAAGGAGAAACACTGACACCCCAGGTTAAAGAAGGTCTTCCCTCATGTAAGGTGTTGTGTTATCTGCTTTGTGGGATATGAAAGGTTTAGTCCACTTTGAACTTTTAAACCCAAATCAAACAATAACAAAGGAGATCTACTGTGAGCAGCTTAAGTGGCTTAAATCAGCACTAGAAGAAAAACAACCATCTGTGGTTTAAGATGAAAGATGTTCTTCCATCAGGATAATGCTTGGCCACATACAGTGAGGATGACATTCCAAAGGCTGGAGCAGTCTGAATAAGAAACGATGCCCCACCCACCATATTTGCCAGACATTGCCCCATCTGCTATCATTTATTCCGCTGTCTTCAAAATCACTTGGACAGAAAAAATACAAATTTTATAGACAAGGTGAGAACAGTACTGGGGGAATATTTTTGGTCACAAACAAGTGAATTTTGGAAGAAGGGCCTTACAAGTCTACTTAGATAGATGGAACAGCATTGTAGAAAATGAAGGAGAGTATATTTTAGATTAAAAAAGAACTTTGTTTATCTTAATTTTGAAAAATAATAGAAGTATAAAAAAAACGCATTTGAAATTAAATATTTGTGCTTTAAAAATAAAACAACAGTATCTCTTGAACTTTTGCAAAAATGTAAACTCAGCTGTTGTCTTAGAGAGTAAAGAGTTTTTTTAATGGAATTGTGAACCCCTGAGAGAGAAATTTTAAAATTATGTATTTTCTGAGGAGAAATTCAGCGTTCAACTTAACTGGTTTCATTCTTTGTTTTCCTTCATAAAACTGGCAAAATCTGAGCACATGTGTGGATATATCACACTCTGTAAAGATAACCAACAGAGTCTCTGCGCATATGGCGCTTAAGTAAACAATTATGCTTGGAAATTAAGGTTAATTAGAAATTGGAAATTAATATATATAGATATGTGTATACATAAGGCAATGTGAGTATGTTTTTATGTGAGTGGAGGAATGATAAAAAAAGAATCAGCTTACAGTGAAAACAACCAAAAAATTTGTTATCCTTGCTTTTGAATTTATGTGTTTAAATGTAAATTAATAGTAAACAATGAACCAATCATAACCAGAGCACAAAAATTAATAAATATATCGGCACAGGCATAGGTGTGTGGTTAAGAAACTTAATTTGTAACCATGTAGTTTCAGGTTCACTCTCACTGCGTAGCACCTTGGGTAAGTGTCTGCTGCTATAGCACCAGACTGATAAAAGCTTTGTTAGTAAATTTGGTAAAAGGAAACTGTGTGGAAGCTTTTTGTATGTGTGAGTATACACACATATACATATATATATATATATATATATATATATATATATATATATATATATATATATGCAAATATCGAACAACGAGAATGAGTGCTCAATATCGCATTGGTGGATAAGATTCTTTATTTGTGCATTAAGCTTATCATTGGTTTCATGTTAAAGGAAATTCTCAATAGTTATTCAAATGAATCACATAGGAAAACAAATTTTTCTATGTGATTCGCTTGTATAATTGTTGAGAATTCCCTTAACATAAAACCAATGGTAGCCTTAATACACACACACACACATGCGTATATGTGTATGCATATATATGCATGAATGTATGTGTGTTCTTGTGCCTGTTCTTGTGACTAAACCATTCAAGATGAGGCTCCAGTATAGTTGTAGTTCAGTGACTAGAACAAGTAAAAGGTAAAACATTATTTCTCAATTGTTATGAGATCTCACAACTGGGAGATTTAGAGTATATTGATTAAAATTAGAAGTGTTAGTATGGTAAAATATTAATATACAGTGACATCCAATCAATGAAAATAGTCATTATTTTACTATTTAACTCAATTTACTATTAAGCATATATTAGAAGCCATTGAAATTCTTTCCTCAGTTCCCATTTTGGGAAGCAATTTCTGCAGTAACTGCAATTAGATATATGTTTTTTATTCTGTTCTCTGTGATACAAAAGAATTTAATTCTGTGTTGTTTTTGACAGAAGATGATAATTATACTGAAGAAAATATTCATTCAACCATAGCAGATATTGTAGAAATTACCAGTAAAAGTTGGCAAATTGTACACCTAGTGCTTACCATCAGCTGTTTTCATTCAGTTGGTTTACAATATTAACTAAGCAACAAACAGTGGTCATTCTTATACAAGCTTCAAATGTTGGAAGATGAGCTGTCAAAGAATTAATGTCAGTGTCAGCAGATAGCTTTCCTTAATAAATATTTTGTTTTGTTGATTAGTTTTAGAATCAATGTCTCTAGCTTTGAATACACCTTGTAATTCACCGAATCAAAGCATTTGTCAATGGAATAAATTATCATATTTATGACTTCAAAATTCTGTAATGTCTGTAATGGTTTTGAGTCTCTAATGGAAATGTACTTTTGTCATTTCTCATTTTAATTTTTCTTATGGCCTTTCATGCTTGTAGAAATACAGGTTCTGAGACAAAATGTTATGTCCTTACCTTCTTGCACAATATCATCTTGACAGGACATAATGCCAAAGGTCTCAGTCACTTGTCATTGTTTCTATGAGGCCTGGCAGCAAAGCAAGCAGAAAAGGCAGTGTCTTGTTTCTATAGGGACAATGCTTACTGATTTATCTTTGTTTAGGGGAGGTTGGTAAAAAATATTTTGAAAATTAGGTGAATCCTTTTGGTAATCATAACTACATTTTGAAGGTTAGAGAGCCTGAAGGTCATATGATACATAAAAACTTTTGTTTTTAATGGTCATTCTCTAGAGGTTGCAATGTAGAGTCTTTTCTTCTTAGTTATGGTATCAGGTGACATCCGTCAGAGGTTTTAGCAGTTTTGTTAGCTTATATTACAGCTCCAAGCCATGAGATAAATCCCTTAGCAGGTTTGGCACATGTAAATTTGGTCCTCTAAGAGCAATGGAGAGATATATCATGGCTGATATTTTCAGGAAAGCATGTAGTGAATAATGAAAATCATTTTTATCATCAGCATTTAATGTTTATTTTCCATGCTGGCATGGGTTGGAAGGTTTGACAGGATCTGTCTGGTAAGATGTAGGGCCACGTTAAGCTCCAGTATCAGCTTTGGCATGATTTCTACAGCTGAATGCCCTTCTCAATACCAACTATTCCACAGATTGTACTGGGTGCTCGTCTTGTGCTACCAGCACTAGTGAGGTTGCCAAGTAACTAGCAAGGAAAGGAAAGAACAGGAAGGTAAAAAGAGGGAAAAGGTAAAGTAAAAAGGGAAAAGTTAATCAAAAATAATCTCTTGAGTAATTTTCCTTAGTGATTTATCTCTCATGGGTAAATCAGAGTAGAAGCAAATTTGCTGCCAAGTAGAGTACTTGTAAAATCAGTTGAATCAATTAGTAGTAACAGCGATATTAAGAGACAGAAGATATTATGTGGTAGGTTGATTGAGAAATGGTTTGATAATCCTTTGAGCACAGAGACTGTAATACTTGAGTGTGGATATAAGAAAAAAGGCGAATATTTTCATTTTCATTATAGAATCAGTGAATGAATGAGGCATTTGGGAAGCTGTAGATTAACTGGTGCTGTGAATAAAGTAGGAAAGTGTAGTAGACACAATTGTCAGAACAGTAGAAGAGACATACAGAGGACACAGCACGTTAGAGAGTTAATGGTTGTAATTTGTTAATGAATGGAGATCTTCAAATCAGCTGGATGGCTCTGTTTGGATATAGTCTAGCATGTTTGTAGGAAGCAGTGATTGCATAGTATTGGAAGTATGTCTTCATGTTATATATATATATATATACACATACAAAGTGTGTGTCTCTGCTGTTGAAGACTGATTAGTTATATGATCATTCGACCATATGACTATATTGTTTCAAGATATTTGATACTTGAAGAACTGTATATCTGATATGAGTTGTCTAGATTGTGTATAGATGACACGTGCGAGGAGAGTTAATGGGAAATGAAGGATGGCATCATCCGCAAAATAAATGTGTGTGTGTGTGTGTGTGTGTGTGTGTGTGTGTGTGTGATATGAAGTCTAAATTAGCAGGTTGTTTTGACACAGAGAACTGAGAGCTGGAAACGTAGCTAAACCTAGTGGGAGTATTCATGTAAGAGTATTGGTGAGGGTTTACTCTCTGAATATTTCAAACTTGAATCATATGGTCTTAATTTAAAACATGAAGATTTTGTTGAAGGAGATTTGGTTGCTACTTTGAGCAGGTCAAGTGATTATATAAAGGCTCCCTTACTGAGAATGTGTATACTACATATATCTATATATATATGTGTGTATGCTTGTGTAAAGTTAAATAAGCAGCTGTTTAATCTGTGCTTAAGCTGAAGCTGCTTAAAAAGCCCAGCAGGTCTGAAGATCCAGCAGAAAGTCAGAAATCCTAGTAACAGTATTTGAAAATTGCTATAACATTGTGTGTGTGTGTGTACGTGTGTGTGTGTGTGTGTGTGTGCATGCATGCACATGTGGGTGTGGACATATGACCTAAATACTCACTGCTAACTATTGATATGCTTCCACATTACTCCGGCCTGTTTTAGCAGAAGGATCAATACAAGGCAAGTTATCCATTGATTGCACATGTCTTGTGTGTGTGTGTGTGTGTGTGTGTGTGTATGCATATGTGTGTGTATGTGTGTGTGCAAGTGTGTGTGTGTGTGTGTGTGTGTGGTGGAAGAGATAACTGAAAGATATAAATCTATAGAAGTGTCAATCTATAAGTCTGTCTGCCAGTCTGTCTATCCTTTAATTTATTTTAAAATCATCATCATGGTCATCATCATCATCATCCTTTAGCGTCCATTTTCCATGCGGGCATGATATATATATATATATATATATAGATTAGTTATATGATTCATTAGAACCTAGGCACACCAGTACGTAAGATACCAGAAATAGCTAGGTACAATAACATAAGGTTCATAGGGTTCGCAGTAAGGTAAAACAACAGATGTCATAAATTTGAGACCCCATTCGTGTTCTTTTATACACACACACACACACACACACACACACACACACACACACACACACATATATATAGACACATATCTATATGTGTGTATGTGTATGTATGTGTGTCATTATTCAGTTTCATTTCAAGATTTCTTGCCAATAGAGAAAGAACCGGTTTCTAACCTAGATCCAAGGTTCCTTCATTAGAATTTCAACATCAACAACAGGGTATTTTTGTTTGTTTGTATGTATGTATGTATGTATGTATGTGTGTAGATTTTTATGTTTTGTTTTATGTATGTCTTCTTATGCATATACTTGCATATCTAAATAAGCTCATATGTACTTAAATGATAAACTTCTGGAGAGTTTTACTGATTTTTACAGTTCCAGTGATTGATTGTATCTGTAGTCTTCAAATCAGCTTTCTCCTTTCTAGTTTTGAGAAGCCTAATTTCTCAAGATTGGTATTTAGGCAGTGTGTTACATATCCCAGCATCCCAACAATTACAGGTATTTACCTGAACTTGTAACCTGGATGGAGTAACTGCAAATTTCTCAATAGTTCAGTGTAGGTATTCTCTTTTTCACTGATGTTCAGCTTTATGTTAACATCCTCTGGGCAGCAGATTTCCACAACTGTACACAGTTTCTCTTCTCTATCTCAAATCATTATATCAGGTCTGTTGTACTTACATTTTATTGAGGTTTTCAATGGGACATTCCACCAGTATCCCTTTTTATTATGAGTGGCCATGGCTTCCACCATACCGTGGGTTCTTATTTCTTTGTCCTCAAGGTTATTCTTTCAACAGATCTCGTTATACAATGTCTTAGCTACAACATCTTGTCTCATTGGTAGATAATACTGTGGTGATATTTTCAGACAACTGCTTATGATGTGGGTGATATCTTTGGTGTTAACTCCACAAAGTCTGCATCAGTTGTCACATTTTACTGCTTTTCCTGCGTCTCTATCCCTTTTGTGCATCACCTTTCTCTCCTGCATTTTCTCTTCTGGTGACTTAGGTATTCTGGTAGCTTAGCTTGAGGCTGGTCGTTACTACTTTGTCCCACATATTTTTGAGTCTTCCTCTTCGAAATGTTTCATCCATATTTAGCAATTAACACTTCTTTATACTGCTTTTCTCATCCATATACATAACAGGACCACACTAGTGCAGTCTTCTCTCTTTCACACTACATCTGATTCCACTGATACCCAATTTTTCTTTCAGCATGTTTGCACTTTGTTGTATATGCACACTGATGCTGCACTTCCAGTGGAGCATGCTAGCTTCATTCCTTTCAAGTCTTTGCATGTCCTCTGCATTCAGGGCCCATGTCTCACTACCTTGTAGAAATGATGTTTGTACTCAAGCATCATACAATCTGCCTTTTTCTTTGAGAGAGAAATTCCACACTTGGAATTTCTTTTCTAATTCTACTATAGATTCAGCATTAAAGTTCCCACAGGCAACTGGTCTTAAGCTCCTCTGTTACAGCCTCAAGGATTATGATGGAACTGAAAACTGAACTCTAATGAACTCCTAACTGCACACTAAATTCATTGGCGTACTCATTGCTAATTGTCACCTTACTGACAGCATCCCTGTACTTAGCTTGATTGGTTTACACAAATCATTCATCAGCTCCTAGTTTCAACCATGCTCAAATAGTGCTTTTTACGTGCCACTGGCATGTGAGCCAGTCAGGTGGCATTGGCATTGGCCACACACAAATGGTGCTTTTTACATGCCACCAGCATAGAAGCCAGTCAGGCGGCATTTGCATCGGCCACAACAATGGTTTCTCTTGACTCAACAGGTCTTCTCAAGCACAGCATATTGCCCGACAATTGAAGGGTACTTTTAAACGAGCTGGTTATGTGACCCTGGCATTGGCCATGGCTGCGATTTAACTTTACTTACTGGGTCTACTCAATCACAGCATATCTCCAAAGGTCTCGGCCTCTTGTCATTGTCTTTGTGAGGCCCAACATTCAAAGGTTGTGCTTCACCACCTCATCCCATGTCTTCCTGGGTCTACCTCTTCCACAGGTTCCCTTCACTGTTAGGGTGTGACACTTATTTACACAGCTGTCCTTGTCCATATGCAGTACATGACCATACCAGCACAGTCATCTCTCTTGCACACCACATCTGATGCTTCTTATGTCCAACTTTTCTCTCAGGGTGCTTACACTCCATTGTGCATGGACACTGGCATTACATATCTAGTAGAGCATACTAGCATCATTTCTTTTAAGCCTACACATTTCTTTCAAGCCTACTGTCCTCAGCAATCACAGCCCATGTTTCACTGCTGCGTAGCATGGCTGTTTGCACACATGAATCGTAGAGTCTACCTTTTACTCTGAGTGAGAGGCTCTTTGTTACCAGCAGAAGTAGGAGCTCTCTGAACTTAGCCCAAGCTATCCTTATTCTAGTAGCTATGCTCTCAGAGCAGCCACCCCTGCTACTGACTTGGTTACCAAGGTAACGGAAGCTATCAACTACTTCTAGTTTTTCCCCCTGGCATGTGATAGAGTCTGTTTTCTGCACATTTTCAGTGTTTATTGCACCTGAGCATCTGCCACATACAAAATCTATCTTCTCAGTTAACCTTCCTTTGTTATTGCTGCATCTCTTATGTATCCATAGTTTACACCAGGAACATCTTATGGAGTTTCTACCCATGCTTTTTCCACAGATCAAGCAGGGCCATCTAACTGAAAGGATTTGTGATTTGTCTGCCTTCCCACTTACTAAGTCTTGGGTTTTTGCTAGAATGACTCTAAGGCGCTTCGATTCTAGACCTTGCTTCCACACATGAAACTTCTTCTCTAGTTCTGGTAGTGACTCAATGTATTTGTCTGTGTGTCTGTGTGTATGTATAAATTTACATTTCATATTTTATTTCAAATTCATCACTACAGTATATCCTTACTTTATCTTTACAAGTGCACCTCTCATATGCTGACATCACTATTCTAACTAACTATACCTTCATTTCTAAATATCTCAATGCCCACGTCACCACTTCACATGGTGCCTTATTGAAAGTTTTCTCCTGAACAATAAGTCTCCAAAGACAACTTCTTCCTGTTGTCTCAGTATTTCTTACCTTAAAACTGCATCAGTCATTCCACTTCTTGACATAGCATTTCATTTATTTTCTCCTACTTCCTTATCCTTTTCTCTAAGACTTTCCAGTGGTGTCATCCCATGTTCAAATAGCTTAATTGCTCAAAACAAGCCTACAGATCTCTGTCATTTTCTTCATAATCCAACTTCCTTTAACATATCTCTTACAACTATATATATACGGATTTCATAATGAGATGAAAAAACCAAGACTGTGTATACACAGCCTTGGTTTTTTTTTATCTCATACGAAATCCTTATATTCACACGCTGATATATGACCTATGTTGGACCCCTTATTCACATAATCACCGAACCTGGAGCTTAACTATAGTCTATCCACAGCACTTACTCAGCATTACCTGAAACCTCTGGGTCTAATTGACACCACTATCGCTCATAAACTTTTATATATATATATATATATATATATATATATATATATATATATATATATATATATATATATATATATATATATATATATATATATATATATATATATATGTATATATTTATTTATATGTATCCCATTATGTGTATATGTTGTGTCTTTCTATGTCCAGTAGTATAACATTTTAACCAATAGAGATCAGTAAAATAAGTAACATACTGGAATTGTTGCTACCGGGGTCAGTGTGATTGAGTAAAACCTTGAAGGTGGTACATAGCATGGCCACAGTCTGAGGGCTGAAACTAATGAAAAAATGTAAGAGTAAAGGAATATGTTACAATTCACTGTACCGTACTTCATAATTAATTAAGTAGTGTTGTTGTTATTGTTTAGACCCCCAACTCAATCTTGGTCAATTAAGCTAATGAACAAAGGCATTCTGATTGGGACCATATTGTCCTTTTAGAATTATCTAGTACTGCATTATCTAATGCGGCCTTTCTTTACATGAGATGGTAGGGCATGATTTAAACGAGATTTACCTGTTATTTCTAGCAAGCCGAGTGGTGATGTAAAGATGGTAAATTGGCAGTCATTAGAGCATTGGCTAGAAAACCATGTAATATTTTCCTGACTCTCTGCCCTCTGAGTTCAAATTCTTTCAAGGTCAACTTTGCTTTTCATCCTTTCAAGTGTGATAAAGGCAGTATCAATGCAGTGTAGTGTATTAGTTGAACTGTAGCTAGAAAATATGCCTGATGGTATCTGCTCTAAATCTTTGCATTCTGATAACAATGCCTATGAGGATACTGACACTAA
>NC_142928.1:21635446-21767946 GCF_046866305.1 Octopus bimaculoides
AACTGAGAAATAGATATTGATGAAATAACTTTTTTGCTAATAGTGGCAGAAGGCCAGGAATTTTGAAGGGCGGTGGAAGTTGATTACATCAACTTCAGTGCTCAACTGGCATTTTTATTTCATTTACTCTGAAATGAGGAAAGGCAAAGTCAACCTTGACAGAATTTAAACTCAAAATGTAAAGAGCTGGAAGAAATGTAGCTAAATATTTTGTTTAGCATGGTAACAATTCTGCCATAGCATATTAATGAAATAATAGAAAATAATTTTCTTTGGTTCCAAATATAATTATACGATAACCCTTTTGTTACCATATTTCTACTGAAATGCACTGTTTTGAAAATAATGAAAAATTTATTAAAATAATTGTTATTATTAAGCTGGGTTTGGAATATAAGTTAACATGGAGTTTTGATGGAAGGTTGTAATTTAAAACAAGAAATTTGTGTCATAAAACTAAGGGTGGTCTCATGTGGATTGGTATCAAAAGGTTTAATTATGAATAGATAATGATTTTAACCTTCAAAACTCGTAGCAAAATGGTCTTCATATTATTCTGAACTTGTTGCTCAACTTCTTTAAGTGATTGATACTGAATGAATCCGGTTCATTTCCAGTTGGAAGTGGAATCTGTAAGTGCCTTGATCATAACTGCATTGTTTTGAAAGTCTTACAAGAAATGCTAAGAGAATGTAAGAGCTATTCATCTGTCTTTTACTTGGTTTGAAAAGTTAAAGTCATATATAAGTAGATATTTTTTACACATCAACACAGAGCTTCTCATTCATGCAACCTGAAACATTTTCAATTTGACTCTGCCAAGATCTTTAGCATGAAAATGACCATATAAGATGCTCAGATTTGTTTAATGTAAATATCTATTAACATCAGTTGAAATAGGGTCTTCATTAGTGGGGGAAAAATCTTGAAGAAGGTATAAGGCAAACAAGAAAGTCTTAAAATGAGTTGTGATGTTAAATAAAAACTAAAAAGAATAAATGGAAGTTAAGAAATAAAAAAAAAAGCTTAAGATCTAAAAATTCTACTTTTGCAATACTTTTCATTAAAATGAAATTGGAAAAGACACTAATTTAATGAACTTCAGTTACAGAATAATCATCTATCTGTTCCTAAACTGAATAATAATTCTATTAAAGAGAGCACTCCTCCTACCAACATAGCTAGTCTGCTTCTGGTAGTTCTAAAATGGTTTTAGTATCAGAATGTTATCTGTCTTACTTCAGTTTTTAGAAAGTTGTTACCGAGTGCAAAGGTTTTAAGGTAGGGACAACAGGAACATCTAAATCACTCTCATACTGGCGTTAGTGTTAGTTAGTTGACACTGATGCATTGTTGAGATTCTTGCAAGTCAAAGAAACATCCTACCACAGATCGAGAGAAAACAAAGATGTTATTCAGAGCTAGGGAAGGAATTTTAAAGTCAGTTTGGATGGCAATTCCTCATGTCAACATTTCTGCCCCAGATTCTATTTCACTATAGAGATTATAAATAGAAACATAAAGTACGATAGACTACTATCTTCTATAGAAATTTAGACCTCTCCATGTTAACCAATGAGCTACAATAGTCTATTGAAGTTAGAAGTAATATGACTTTTAATAATACAAAATATTTGGTACATCAAAGTTGTTACTTTGTATAGTCATTTGCTTCACTCATTGATCAAAACACTTAATTCAACCAATTAAACAAATATCAGATCCTCTGGGAAAGCCTATCTGCAGTAGTTAAGCTAGAAATAAATTTCTTTTGACAGCCTTTCACTAACAACATTTATAGTAATATTGTAAAGTACGAACAAATTAATTGAAGACTATTTACATTGTTCAATAAAATCAGATTATTTTAGCAAAACTTTCAAGTGCTATATTTCTCTATTAGTTAGTCCTAGAGAAAATGGGGAGATCTAAAGTTGTTTAGTTAAGAACCCTACATGCTGGAGGCAGAAGTGGCGTTTCCAGAAGAAGGTTTGAAGTAGAGGTGTAAAATATAAAGAATTAGTTAAATATTTTTATTGAGTATGTGAAAGCATTGGATAAAATATTTAATAAGAAAATACTTCTGGAAGAACAATAGTTGGTCCAACATCTATAGTGAACTTACTGTAATGTTCCACATATCCTATTGCAATTTTACATTAAATCTAACTACATGCATTTATTGAATGTCTGATACAAAAATAATCTAGCTAAAAGGTATTTGCTGTGAGATCTCAAATGTAAATGCTTATATTTGTAAATCTAGTCAACTTGATGTAGATCAGGAAACAAACTCAATATGTAGGTTCCTAAAGTAATATGATTAATGATCAGTAAGTCTGGTGATGTTGGCCAAACATTTTGGAACGGATAAGAAATTTGAAATGCTGTGAAGTTGTGAGAAAAGTAAAAATATGGCATCTGAATATGATAAAATGGTTTTCAACTAGGTTATAGGAATCCCCCAAGAGGTTGAAGAGATTACTTTGCAGCTATGTGGTTCTATGTTCAATTTCACAGGATGGAACCTTGGGCAAGTATTTTCTACTATAGACTCGAGTTCACCAAAACAGTGCATCTTACACACACACATATATATATATAATATATATCATGGAAATGCACTGAATGCATATCTACCGTGAATATCACTTTTTTCCCTGACAAAGGAGCCATTCTCTGAAAATAGATTTCAAGATTCATTTTTTACCTGGGAAAATGAATCTCAGAAACAGCTATTGGAATATTATCATCTAAAATTGTAACCTGAAACCTTATTAGATTAACTTTTCAGTATCTTTTCAAATCTTTTCAAAAATGTTATCTATATTCTTATCTTTTACTATATTATCACTATGTTTCTACACTCATATATCCATATATATTTTTAATATTCCTATATTTTTCTATGTTTGATATATTAATATATGTTTTAATTTTAGATGAATTTTATCTTGATCAACTCTGCACATGGTGAAAGTGGTTTGCCTAATCTGAACTTTCTCCTTTTATTTTTTATACCTGCCTAATGTCTCAGGTTTGACTTCAGTACTTTCTATAAGAAAAAATATAACTATATATATATATTGGGCCTCACGGAGGCAAAGTGGCTGAGTTCCTTTACGAGCATTGAGCCCCACAGAGGCGAAGTGGCTGAGTTCCTTTCAAGCGTTGGGCCTCATGGAGGCAAAGTGGCTGGCATGTAAATACACCCCATTGTCATGCAAATGGCACCAGCCGTAGAAAACCAGAAGCCCATCATGTGTGTGGTTGTTTTACTGTCTCCTTGCCTTGGCATCGTGTGATAAGTTAGCATCACTATCATGCATATTATATCCTTCATTTCCAATCTCATGTGTCTGGCTATGGGAAAATATTACATTGCTTGGAAATAGCTGAGTGTTTGCAACAGAAAGGGCATCTGGCTGTAGAAACAAATTCTGCCTGATCCACGCAAGCATAGAAAAGTGGATGTTAAAACAATGGCGGTGACAATGTTGAATATATTATTTTTCTTTTACATGCTTCAGCCCTGAAACTGTGGCCATGCTGGAGCACTGCCTGTATTAGTGTAGGATAAACATATACATATAGTGTAGGAGGAAACACAATACTTGTCAGTATTTAGATCCAACAGAGTTATGTCTCTTTTTGCCAAGATCATCTTGTCTCCTTCAAGATTGATTAAGTACCTGGCAAGATACCGTGGGTAATAATTAATTAAACCCCTTGAAAGCTATGTCAAAATCTTTACAGAAGTAATTCACCACACAGAATTACATTGAATTCATCATCACTTTAATGTCAATTTATAAACCTTATTTAATGAAAGTATAAAGAATATTTGGTATTTTCATAAATTTTGGCATCACCATCACTTTCATCATTATTTAACATCCACTTTTCTCTGCTTGCATGGCTCAGACAATTTGTTGAGATAAATTTTCAATGGCCAGATGCCTGTCCTGCTACCAAGCAAGACAATATTTTCCCATGGTCAAATATGCTTTTTATGGAAGACAGGAAATGAACGTTACTTCTATGATGACAATTTACTACCATTATGTGATGTCTAGATAAGGATACACACAAATGCACGCATATATTCATGATGGACTTTGTTTCTGCCAACCAAGATCAATTCAAAGCTATAGTAGAAGATACTTGCCCAAGGTGCCATGCAGTGAGACTGAGCCCCAAGACCACATGGTTGGGAAGCAAGCTTCTAACCTATACAGTCATACCTGCACTGATTATGTGTTAAATATTTGGCAATAATAAATGTTGATTCTTTAGAGAAAGACATATAGTAAACCAGAGATGATCTCAGTTATCAGTTTTACAGTGACTAATACTCTATTGTCACTTATACTTCTCAAGTTTAGCTGGCACTACGCATCTAAATATTGGTTTCAAATTTTGTCACAAGGCCAGCAATTTCAGGGGTAGGGTAGATCAATTAAATTGACCTGTGCTCAACTGGTACTTATTTTACTGACTCTGAAAAGATGAAAGGCAATTCTGCTCACTGCCTTCAAAATGTTAACAATCAGCTATTAAAGACAAAATTGTAGAGTAGTGCAAAGGTTGGACAACATATATAGACAACTGTATATTAGTCAAGGGATGTTTACTTTTGGAATCATAATTTTACATTGCTTTTTTTTTTTTTTTTTGCACTAGCAGGGGTTGGGTGCACACTGTCTCATAATTATTTTTATCTCCTTTGTGAAGTTGTTTTCACCATATTTTCTCTTCCACATAGAATACTTGACACTTCTTCACCCAATTGTCATCCTTCAAAGCACCATATGTCTGTGCCAGTTCCAGTTCTTCAGCTGCACCTCATGGTTGATTTCTCGAATACCCACTCTTTTACCCTCTCAGCTCACCCGAGCTCTGTAAATCATACACACTGATATTACACATCTGACAGAGCATGCTGTTTGGGCTGATGTAATGGTATTAGTTTGTTTCAAGGGCAGAAAGTTAGAATTGCTTGAATAAGTTTTGTTAATAAAACATAGAAATTATCTTTCATCTCAACTTATGTTATGTTATAGAAATTTTTATAAAGCACAATGACCAACTGAACAAGATGATTATTTATCTACTAAAGAGGGTAGAGTTCATATCGAATTACTGTTGCTATGTTCTATATAAGACACAAAAAGTTTATCTACTTCACTTTTCTGAAAAGAACAACTGCAGAATGATGTAGTGGTCAGCTGGAGATTGACCAAGTTTCAGGATTTACAGTGGGATACTGACCAGTAATTTCATGGCCTATGGTGGACACTGACCAGTTGTCTAATGGTCAATAATTTGGTGTACAGTAGACACTGGTCAGTGGTTTGTTAGTTTACAATGGAGACTGACAAATAGTTTGATGGTCTATAGTAGAGACTACTCAATAGTTTAATAGTCTGCAGTAGAGATGGTCCACAATGGAGGCTGACCAACAGTTTAATGGTCTACAGTAGAGACTGACGAATGGTTTAAATGTCTAAAGTGGAAAAGTCAAGTCTTCTGCATTTATGAGAATAGAACTTTGAAATTATTGAATATTAAAATAATGAAATGTGGATTACAGAACTGTGAGAGCATCAGACAAAATGCCTGAGGCATTTAGTTAAAGTTGATTTACATTCAAATTCTGCCAAGGTCAACTTTGTCATTCAGCCTTCTCAGTTATAAATAAAGTATTGCACTGGGTTCAGTTTAACAGTCCTATAAAGCATCCTAGATATGAATGGAATGAAATTAGAACAGAGAAACAGTTCATAACAGGATTATCAAACCAGTTGGTAGGAATGGGACATCACCTTGAAGATCATATGTTCTAAAATAGGTTGTGTGTTGTATAAAAGAACATATAGCCATTTTATGAAAAGGATGACTTTCTTATGCTTTTAGATTATTATCATAATAATTTTGGTGCTGAATGTTTCAGTTCATCCCTCCCAATACTAGATGCCAAACTGGTGCTAATTACAGCTCAAAACTATTCAGTAATACTATGTTTTAACAAGAACCTGTACCTATTCAGATTTAAGATTTATCAGTTCTCCTTCTACATTTGCCTTACTATATCATAACAAATGTTTGGTGTAAAGTAATCACATCTATTCACAAACATTTCCTGAAAACGTCTTAAATTTTATTATGCTCTCATTCATATTTCCATTGTATACTGCTCTTAACACGGAGTTTATAATATTTCTATGGAGTTAAGGTGCAACTCAGTGTAAAGAGACATTGTCTACGATATCTCGGTGTGATGCTGACAACACCAAGATATGAATGGCAATAACAAAAGCAACAGCAGGTTTGAAAATAGTACAAGTTTCAGCTTTTCTCATCAAATATATTTGTTACAGTGGTGTTAGGGTTAAGATGTGTGAAAGTGGACTGGATGTGGGTCAAAACCTGACACCTTCATTGCCATATTAAACTGAACTCATAAGTTTTATGTAAAAATCTAAGGAAATCAAAACAAGAAATTATGATAATAATAATAATATTTGTCTTTTTATTCAAGAGGAAGATTTCACTGAAGATGATCAGAATAAATATCTCAAGATTATACTTACAAATACTTAAAAACAAATTAAAACAAAAAAAATATATGGTTTAATCTGACAAAAGTTTTAAGGAAAAAAATGTAAAAGTATGTAAAAAATCCTACCCAGCTTATAGTATATTGGTCATATTTGAGAGATCAGTGCTTGAAATTCCCAGCATGGTGTTTTGTTTAGCTAGCTGCAAGACTTTAATAAATCTCTCACCTAAACTAAATTGTAAAACTAACAGAACCAAACAGGACAGTTTACCCTGCCAATCTCAAGCAAGACAGGTTTAATCAACAACAAAATGCCAGCAAATTTGGGATGCCCACTCTTACATCATATAGCTGATATTTAGTTTGCTACACTCTGCAAAACACCATGGTTGTGACGCAGAAAGGCTCAGCAGAAAATTATTATTTTTTTTAAAATATAAAATATAAGAAAAAAAAAGTAAACACATTGTTAATAAGTATTGAAAAAGCTAGAGTAATTTGATAATAAAATTTAGTTATGTGAAATTGCTTCTTCATAATATATCACACAGGCACACCACATATAGAGCTAATAGTACATTAACATTATTTTCAACATCACAAACAATTAATATTTAAGATGTTCATAAAATATATTTATTCACAACTAAAATGTAAAAAGAAGTAACTCTGTTGACAAATCTTGAGAATATCAACAGTAACCACATTACTAATCACTGGTCATCTCAACTAAATGCTTTCATTCACAAGTGTGCAACAAATTTTGAAAAAAAAAAAAAAGCCTTTTGTTTTTATTTAGCCATCTCAGAGAAAGTAAAAGCTTTATTCAAAAGAACTGCTAAACCCTCACACTTAAAAATCTTTTGAAAATAACGTTTTTTTTTTGTTCTTTTTCCGTTGATAATTTAATGTAAAATAAAATAAAACCCAAGGAATTTACACCTATTAGCTTGTTTTGTTTTTATACAAATAGATGATTAAATTTAGTTAACCTGTCTTTCCCTAAACTAAACAGTTAAAAATTCAGACATGGATAAGTTTAGATTTAGATGTTTTGTTAAATTACTTGTTACTTTCCACATTAAAAATTTAATAGATTTTTTTTTTTTTTTAATATGAAAATGGCTAAAACAAGAATTGGTTTTGAAACTGTCATTCTGTCAACAGTTTTCAGATATAAACCTCATTTGTCATGGAACGTTTAAAAGTCATCATAAATAACATGTTTTTTTTTTTTTAAAGAAAAGACAAAAATAAAGTAAGCAGCAATTTAGATGTTGATAAAATGCTAAATTTTTATTTCATTTTAATGTAAGAGGGAGAAGAAGACAAACAGTTGTAGATTTGTTTGGGCTGTATGCCAGCTCTGACTTACACAAGATCATCAGCTTTAGATTGTAGCCTACAACTATATCGGACAGATTGACTGACTGCAGACTACACCTGACGTATAGAACATACTATTGTCCATGAGGAACTGTTAAAAGTATTAGATCAGTGGTAAAAGAAGCTTGCATGAGTTGTAGGGTTGTGAAAGGGTGATTACAAACAGCATTCAACTGATTGGTGGAGGAATGAAGAGATCATCGGGCACTGATCAGTCAATAACACTCATGCAGCAGCAGTACTACAGTAAACTCACGGGAGACAGACAGAAACATTAAGCCAGACAACTGAAGGGTTTAAAGCAGTAGTATTATTACCGGCAGTAGTAGTAGTAGTAGTAGTAGTAGTAGTAGTAGTAGTAGTAATAAGTCACCAGACAGCTGTTATAGGGAGTGGATTTGTTAAGAGAAAGCAGAATAGTGAAAGTGTGTGTGTGTGTGTGTGTATGGGCAGGGGAGGAGGAAGAGGAGGTGGAAGAGGGATGCAACCAACCATTCTTCACAAACAGTAGCAATGAATAAACAAGTTCAAACATACAAAACTAAAGGGGCAGTTCTCACAATGGTCTGATGTGAGAGAAAAGGTGTACTTTTAGAGAAATCAAAGAGAAAATAAAGTTTGTGGCAGAAGTGTTTTACATCTCCATGTGTGTTTGTATGTGTTTGTATGTGTGCTGTAAATACAGATTAGTTTTGCTTTTCCATTGTATTTCACCATATAATCATAATAATAGTAATAATAATAATAATTAAATAAATGGTGGCATGATATTGGCAAAATAGTTCTGGTTTGTAATATTTAAATTAATTTTGGATTTTAATTTCATAAATAGTATATATTATTGAATATTTTTTCGCATTTTTTCTAGACAACAATATGAAGCTACATAATGAATATTGTGACATATAAAACACTTAGTATAGCCCATATGTTTCATACAATTGTCTTTAATCATGAAACTGATACAGTGTAATGACATGACATGATTGCAGAGCTGGTAGCTCAGCATCTTTAAAGTCAGTGTCAATGCTGTTAGCACTGAATACATTCACCTCTCGTGCTGCTTCATAACAAAACAATAAAATACATCACAGATTTGTTCCCTGATTCAGACAGGTCTAGGAAATTCAAACTATGCAACTACATGAGAGGAAATCTGCAATCTGCTGCTCATGGAAACAAAATAGAAGTAATATAAATAAACAAAAACAATAAAATGTGTAAAATAAACAAAGAAAACAACAAGTAGAAAGACATGTTCAGCCACATGCACACAAGAGTGAAGTTAGAAAGAGATATAGAGTTGACAGAGATATAAATAGCTGAGCACAACATCGTTTTATCAACAACATTCAGCTAATAAGAACTAAATGTGAACAGAAATTATTCTGATGCTAAAATGCAGTTGAATGTTGTGGGTGAAATATTCACTGTATTGATTTGTGTTAGAATGTTAATTAGTTAAATAGAAGTAGTATGTTTGACCAGTAGTCAACATGTACAATTCAGAGCAGTATATATGAACAAGAGAACATTGCCAAATCAGCAACTGTTATAAAGTTAACAATAAAATGTTTGCTTTTTTTTTTCTTAAATAATTCAATTTGTTTATTGGACTGGATTATAAAAGCAACAACTTTGAGATAATGTTTTGCAGTTGTTAAAGATAGTCCATGCTGTAATGGTTACGTAGTTTGGAAGTTTAGAATGACACATTTAGGTTGCATGAAGTTCTTTTTGTATTTCTTTTTAGAAAAATCCCTTTTTTTGTGTTAAATTATAAGAAAAATGACTATTTGAAAGCCTGACAGTATGCACATGAGAAAATGTGGCTGTTGTGGTAACTCCAGCTTGTAGACTGAAATAATACAGAGCTACATAGAGTGCCAACCTGTGCAACATCTCCTATTGACACACTAGTGTTCACACTGTAAAAGACACAGACACACTCCAGTGAGGACAAGAAAGCTGAAAATACACTGTTCACCACAGAAGAAAAACAATCAGAATAAATAGAAATTTTTAATTTTGTTTCCCAATATATTTTTTCATAGAAAATTCTATATTGGTTTAATTATTTGAAAACAAAAAATAAATTATGAAAAAAAAAAAAAAGGCATGTTCATTTTAGAACGTCTAACAGCACAACTATAACAACAACTATAATAATAATAATAATAATAATAATAATAATAATTTTCCTTATATTTTGTTAAATTATTGTCAGTGTGTGGAGGTTAATTAATGATAGTGGAACTAGTTAGCCATAAAGAAATTAAGAGGAAAGATGTAGTTATGAAGTAGTTAATAAGGTCAGCTGCTGTACATCATATATAAAAAAAGTAACACATTTACCCCATTCCAAGAAGACTAAAGCAGTACCCATCCTCTCCATCATCAACTACAAAATTATTTTCCATAACTAATTCTAAATATGCTAAATTCTATTCTTTTTTTTTTTTACATGAATTTTCTTCAAAACTAGAATAAAAAAGGAGAAAGAAGTTCCTTCAATATAATTGCACTTTAAGGATGTATCTGTGCTGAGTGTGGAAGTAGTTTAGTATTTAACTTTACTTCTAAAATATGCAGTAATCTATTAGATAAAGCAACAAAGAGTAGTAAGAGAGGTTGGACCAACTGAAGTGAATGTGTCTAATGTGAAGGTGAGCCCAAAATACCTAGTTGAAAATATATTAGGGACCAGAAGAATCTGGTAATATGAACATAAGGACACTGACAATAATTATAATTGAAGATAATGTAAGTGGGATGGAAGAAGAGGTAAAATATGAGATGAATACAAAATATAATAGATAAAAAAATAGAGCTCAACAGCCAAGTGTTCAAAGTGATAAATGATAATAGGGAGGGGAGAAAGACAAGTAGAGAATATCAGAAAATACTGATATATCAAGAGAAATAGACCTAAAGGAGTCATAAGATGAAACCAGAAATTTCACTGCCTAACTTATGAACATTTCAGTTCGAGTGAAATTATAGTTTTTCATTTGATGCAAATATTGTTTTAGTTGTTTGGTAAAAAGGTGTTACCATGGCAGCAAGGATGCGCAGGATCTTTTGAAGATAGCAATAAAAAAAAAAAAAATGAATATGTTGAATAAACATTAAAAAGAAATATTTCATAAAAACAGCAGCCTTACTTTCTTCCACTGTACATTTAGAAACAACATCTAGAAGACAAAATCATCTGTTTTTGCATTAGTTTAAAGTGTGCATGAACGACAGCTCTGAGCATGAGACTTAATCAAATCGAAGATCAAGTCAACTTTCACAAGGTATTTCATTCTTTTAAACTTTTCTCATAAAGTTAAAGAAATAATAGATACAAAGTTGTAAGTCATATGCATTAGGTATATAATTAACACCAAAACTCTCTAATTCATGCCATTGTATATATATTACAATTCTCTGAAAGATTTTGAAAAATAAACAAATTCTCTTTCACATCGATAGGATAAATAGATCGACCACTGACAAACAGCATTAAATCTTATGTCTGCAATAACAACACTTATTTCAACAAAGCCACTCTTCAAACACATTAAATCATGTTCCATACACTTCTCATAGATCAAGTTCCTATGACTATTGGTTTCTGGTAAAGACTAATAGCAATGTCAAATGAAGAGACTAATACAACCTTAATATTGTCATGGTGAATGGTGAATATATGTGTATGTTGCCACCATAAATAATTTTCTTGCAGGCATTTAATCATTATATATATACATATACATATATATATATGTATATATATATATATATATATATATATATATATATATATACATACACACACACATATGTTTATAGGCATATGTAAATATGTTTATATATACATATATATATGTATATATATATATATATACATACAAATATATACATACATATGCACACACATGATGAAGAGTTTAAAATCTACAGAAGAAAATAACATAATTAACAAGTATACTAAATTAATGAGACTATAAAATAACAAGATCCAACAAATAGCTAACACACACACTTGAAAAAAAGATAATAAAAAAACTATTTAAAAGCATTTGTAAAACTTAGTTTATTACATCGTAAAAATCCATCATTTCAACAGTACAAACACACCCTTGAAAATGACAATTTAACTTGATATAGATTAGTTTAACCAATAGATAATCTAACTGAAGTGCTGTCTTATAACGAGTTCTGCAACATCAAACTGCCCTGACCTGCTCTTGATTGGAGGGGAGGGGGGTGTTATTTGTCAGGTTAGAGACAAAAAATTTGGAATTTATCCACCCTAAAATTATCTATGTTAGAAAGGTTGAGAAAAAAAGTCTATAAATTCCGTCGTATGACCAAGATGAATGAAACAATGTCTAAATCCTGATTAGAAACCAAAGAATTCCCTGAAGGAAATTACTGACCAATGATAAGGCAGTCATACCGAAATGGCACAGTTTTTTAAAGAGTAACAAAAGAGAAAGAACAAATGATTGAAGTGACTAGAAAATTGTTAGCAAGTTTATGAAGATGATCATCAGGATGACAGTGGTGGCGGCGGTGGTGATGATGATGATAGTGTGGTAGTGGTGGTGGTGGTAATAATGATAATAATAACAATAATCATAATACTAAAGGATACTATGAATACTGATGTAAGCTAAAGTCTGTTGGGTCCTTAGAAAACGTATTTGAACAGACTTTAGGATGTTAACGTTCCATTGCTAAAAAGTTATTTTATTTTATGGAATATTTGAGTAGCGAGGAGGAGAAGGAGGAGTGTGGATGGTTGATAGTGTTTCGGAGCAACATCTAAATTACTGGGCACAATAGAGTATCGAGGAAGTTACAGCTGCTTCTGGTCATGTCTTCACTGATTAATGAAACACTGGTGGTCAGACAGCTTCGCTTGACCACACAGAAAACAAAGCATGTATAAGTATGGGTATATGCATGTGTGTGAGTGTGTGTGGTGTGTGTGTGTGAGTGGTGTGTGTGTGTGTGTAAGTGTGTGTATGTGTGTACAATAGCAGTAGCAGATGCATCAGCATTAGAAAAGATAAAGTATTCCTACTGGCAACCGTGCATGTTAATAAAGACACTGAGATGTACTTTTAGCAAATGAAACAGCTATGGCAGTACCTGCAGACAAGTGCAGGTAGCATCAAACACAAATCATTTATCAATATAATGCAGAACTGACATTCCCACTGGACATTTTGCTAGCAACTCCAAAATAATAAAATAAAATAATATTAATAAAAAAATATTATTAATAATAACGATAATAATAAAATCATGAAAACAAAGAAAAAGAAATTGATGAGCAAAGGGGTGGTTGGGGCAAGTGACACCCATTCCCCCAACCAGACCTTGTCATATTTGTGAAATAAATGATACCAAGTTGCTAAACTGACTGCAAGCAAAGCTGCAGGGTGGTAAATGATCAGCAACAACAAAGAGACACGATGGACACAGTATGGAGGAGGGGGAGAATTATAGCCACAGAGGGCAGTAGTTGTCTCCTTCTGCTTGGCAAATGGTAGAAACCACTTGTTAAACAAACAGGAACATAACACTTCCCAGTGCTCAGTAAAGCTGTAAAAGTTTGAAAAAGACATTTTTTTTAATTGTTTTTCTCTTTAATATTTTTTTGCCTTTTGTTTTTTTTTTTTAAATTTAAAACTACATCGACTACTTTTATTAATAATATTCAGGTTTGTTAGGTGAAATAAAAAAATGCACATAGCAATAAAGAATATTAGTTTTTGATTAGGAATTGTTATCTGACAAGAGCAGCTGCAAATCTGTAGCGAACAGTTGCTGGTTTTAGTTTCACAGATCACAGGATGATAATAGAGACACAGAGAGGGCGTATGATAAGCAAAGAAACCAATGAGAATAGAGTTAGCAGCAAAGAAGCAGATGTAATATTTTCTCATCCACAAATGCTGACAACAGAGATCCAGCCTACAAATTATGAAAATGACCTACAAGAATAAGTTTCACCGTGCATGAAACAAATGCTAGAAAACAATTTTTCTGTCCTTTCAAGTTAAACATTCTTGTCTGATGAACTATCAGCATGTTTCACAGCAACATCTCTCATGACATTGCACACTCAACGAATGAATGCAATGTTGCTTTGCTATATATATATGTTTATGTGTGTATACATGTGTACTTGTGCGAGTGTGTGCAGACAGCTTCACACACACACACACGCACACGCACAAACATATAGACATACACTGTTTTGTTGTCAGTTTACTTTAGTACATGCCGTAGAATGAGCGGTTAAATCTGCCACATCACAAGAAAAGTGATGTGAAGGTAAAGTTGCACATGACAAAGGACTCAGTAATGGATTACTGATTCCTTGTTGACTGTAAGAATAATGTGAAGGTCAGAAAAGTGTATGGACACCACACAGCCAAGGTCACTGACCAACAGACCACTTAGTACAAGCCACACCCACGAAGATTGTTTGCAATGATTACATCTGTTACAGCATCAAACACAAACTGAATATTATTGGTATCTGTGGCACATGTTTGATGACAGTAGATTTCCTTCGTTGCACTTTTGTTCTTAGCTTCAAACTGGGCCTGAATATATGCAGCAGCCTCTTCATACGTCTGTCTACCTATAAACGATAACAATAAGAAAAGATAAGCAAATTGATTTCAAACTAATAATAGTAGTAGCAGAAGTAATAAAAACAATTCCAACATCAATAAAGTCAAAAGAAATGTTTCATTCATTAAAATATCCACACTTCTAAAGTTGGAGTTTTATGCCTTAAGGATCAAACATCAACTGTAAGACATGAGCTATTTTTTCCTTGGTATTTGACATATCTAAACAGAACTCAAACAACTGAGAATATGTTATATTTATTGTTTAGAATTAATAAACAGATAATTTATCTAAAATGAAATATAATGGTATAGAATCACAGCTGTGTGAATGTTTATTTAAATTTCCTTCCTTATATACTTGATTATATTGGACAAAAAACAAACAAAAAGCGTTTCATTAATGATACAATCATGGTCTTGTAAGTCATTGCATGTAACTAGAGGGTGTTTAATATAAGGTTACTCTGACTAAATTGTAGACTACAGACATCATTATTTGAACTATACACTTCTGCTACATTTTGGCACTGCTAACCAACTGCTGAAAACTGCAATAATAAGACAAATTAAAACAACTAATACTGAGCTTCACAATTACTACAGAGTAAGTTTTTAATTTCTAGCTTACATCAGGAAAAGAAAAGTTGTTGATTACAGCTCATTATAATAAAACACATATCTTTATGAACAGCAAGAAAATATTTCATCTTCTGAGAAAAGTTTTGTTATTCTTAATAGTAGTAGTAGTGTGGGGACATGTGCTGTAACAGCATGTCATTGCATCCAACACTCAGGTAAGAATCCTCCAGCCCCTGGGTCTGGTTTGGTAGTTATTGCTAAGTCAGAGTGCAAATCCTACTTGACCTCTTTTAGTCGCCTTTTATGACATGCAAAGAAGACGGGTTTATTCTTTGACATACTGGTCCCCACACACCACTAGAACAAAATCAAATGAAGTGTTTTGCTCAGGAACACAATGTGCCACATGATTAGAGAATTGAACCCATGATCTGGTGATTATGAGTGCAACACTCTAACCACTAGTTCCTGCACCTTCACTACATTCATTATAGATACATTAAAAATGTTTAACATACCTGTGTATTCTGGAAAACATATTGTTAAAGGTGATTTCTTGATCTTCTCTTCAAACAGATCTTTTTTGTTGAGAAAGAGAATTATAGATGTATCTGTAAACCACTTGTTGTTGCAGATGGAATCAAATAATTTTAGACTTTCCTGCATACGATTCTAAAAGAAAAAGTATATCTCATTAGTAGATGTTATAATAAAACTGCCCTATGGGACAAGTCTGAGAGGACAATTTACTTGGGATAATGCAAAAGTTACATACAATACTTTATAAGAATAAGGTCCAAACATTTAATGTTAAAGAAGAATACAACAATACAACTGAAATGATTAATGTTAAGCAAATAACTCTCTCCATATCTATATTTATTAGCCAGATAACCTTTTATCCTTAGCAATGCTATAAAATGGTTGGTGATAGGGAGAGAATCCATCTCTTAAAAACCATATCAAAATAGAACATATAAGAGAGACATGGTCCTCTGATACATCTACGGGGTGGTACATTTTGTAGGTGGGCAGTAACACTGAATAAGAATTGTACGTGTGTGTGTGTGTGTGTATTACATGAATACCCATTTATTCCAACCCCTTTTTATATACAGGTGTATATCAAGAGAGAGTAGAAGACAGTTGCCAACTGACCTATATTGTCTTGAAACATTCCCTATTGTGTAGATCAAAGGACCATGAAAGATTAGGGTTAAATTATTTCAGCAAGCTAATCTCAGAATTTTGAACTTGTGTTAAGGAAAAGCAAATTCTGAAGTTGATTCATGAAAAGAATAGTTAAATAACTGGGGGGAAAAAAAAAAAAATCTGTGTATTAGTTGTTTCAATTTACTTACTGTGGTTTCATCTTCATGAAGTACTTGGTCATATTCACTCATAGCTACACAGAAAATAATTGCAGTCACATCTTCAAAACAATGAATCCATTTCTTACGTTCCGACCTTTGACCGCCTACATCAAACAATCTGAAATGATGATATATAACTGTGATATGGCATTTCAATATATGAAGCAGTTTTAAGACAGGGAAGTCAATGAGTCACAGTATAAAACAATAATGTTTGGTAAGAGTGAAAGCTATTGAAAACTAAGCTCTGTACATATCAAAGAAATATTTTTATACCCCATCACCAATATGCAACTAAAACCTTCAAATTTATAACAAATACAGTCATTAATGATCTTTTCTGGCAATCTTACAACAACAACAACAGCAAAAAATGCCATTCTAAAGATTAGCCAGAAAATACTTCAGCTCCACACCTCCATTGAAGCTAAATCTTTATAGATCTCAAGTGAGACTCACAATGGAGTGCTATGTTCACATCTGATATGATACACTGAATCGCAAAAGAAATGTGATTTTTTCAAATGTCATTTTTATATGGTGAATTCTGAAAATTTATTTCGGGGATGTAAGTGTAAATATTCCAAGACATGCTGGTTTATGGCTGAGACCCAAATTGCAGGTAACCTTTCAACTTTCCCTGAAACGAGATGCCAAAATGCAGCTGCGTTGAATGCCATGGGTGGCAGTCGCAAACAGTTGTTATGAAAACCGAAATGCACATGCATCTCGTGGAGGTTATGGGTATAAAAATCAACTTGAACTGCGTTCCTGGCATTTGTAATTTGGATGCATCAGGTATGACCCGATTGTCAGCAGTGCAGCGTGACCTGGTTGTTGTGGAAGCTTACAATGTCTATGTCAGCATCATCTATCACTTGCACTAGCGATACAACACCACCAACACTGCAGGCCATGCCCACAGAGGGCACCCTCGGGAGACCACACCCAGACAGGACCACTTCATCCACCTGCAACACCTTGTGAGACCATTGGCACTGGACAGCGACGACATGATACGATGTCAACTGGCCACCAACAGCCTGTGTTGCTGTCGTCCTGTTCAAGGACCTGTCCTCACCACCCGCCACTGTCAGGCATGAGTACAGTGGGCTACACAGCACCAACATTGATGGCATCAACAATGGAGGTCAATCACCTTCTCTGACGAGAGCCGGTACTCCGTTTCCACCTCGGGTAGCAGAGTGAAGGCGTGGTGTAGGAGGGGTGAATGCTATAGAGACGCATGTGTCATGGAGAGAGACACGTGGGGTGGCCAAAGCATCATGGTTTGGGGGTGCTATACGTCTGAATCAGAGAATTGGGCCCCATGTGTTCCAAAATGTTGGTGCAGGCAGAGGAAATGGCATCACAGTGCAGCACTATGTTGACCAGATCCTAAGACCTCACATTGTGCCCTTCTTCATGCGTCACCATATCCACATATTCCAGCAGAACAATGCTCCCTTCCACACAGCCAGGGTCATCATGAACTTCCTGTGTCAGCACAACATCAGGACTACGCTGTGGCCAGCTCTCACCCAGGATTTGAACCCAATTGAACACCTGTGGGATGAAATCCAGAGACGGCTGAACCAAGTGGTCACAAGGCCGACAACTCGTGTGGAACTGGAGGCAGCCTTTCTCAGGGTGTGGGCACAGGTGTCAATGGCTTTTATGAACCACCTCATGCACTCAATGTACCAATGGTGTATGGCTGTTTTGAACACCCAAGAAGGTCATATACAGTATTGAACAAGTGATGCCCTACAACCTCGATGTGCTGGACACATGACAACGACCCACAGACTGTGGTCAAAATGCATCCAAGAAATTGACTTTATCAGATTTATCAAAATTTATCTCTGACATTATGAAATCAAAACATATTTCATAGTCACATATGTCTTGCGTTTCTTTTGTGGTTCAGTGTATTGCTGCTATACACACAAACATCCTAGACTGCATCCACAAAAAAAAGGCCATTGATATACAGTCAATTACCAACACACTCTGATCTCTGGTCTATAAATGTGCTATCTAATTAACCTGCATTTTCTGCATCTACATGTGGTTTCTGATCCATGAAGCTGGCTGGTCTCATACCATCTCACCTGATCTACTTGTCATGTCTACCTCTCTAGACTGTTCATTAATCACTATTTCTAATCCTTCTTCCCCTGTCATGGAAGGCCTGTGGAAGCCATATGGACAACCACTTCCTCCAGATCAAAGCATTAAAGGAATGGAATGTGAGAAGTAAAAATTCAAATGTCTGAACATTCAATGTTTAAGAAGCTTAAGGCTTTTCAAATATGATATTTTGTCAAATAGATATAATAAATTATTAGTGTAACCCATGGAAATTCCATAGCTTTCACTCAGGAAAACTGAAAACTGTAGTTGTTTGTAGTTACTGTGATGGTAGAGATGACAGTGAATGACAGGCAAGATAGATAAAATAGAAAGAAAGAAGTGGAACTTTTGATAGTGCTAGATGAGGTGGTAACAGTGAAAGATAAGAGAAGAGAACAAAAAGGGAAGAAATGCTGAGAAATTGATACAGATGTGTACTCATACACACATGCAAGTATGTGCATATGCACACACACACTTGAGAACTATAATAATTTGTTGTAGTTATGCTGTTGGTAGAATGTTAGTTAATGGAGGAGGTGAGCGTGGTTATAAGTAGTTAGGAGTTGACAGTAAACAATTATTTTTGTGGACTGAAGTTTAAAAATTTACTGGGTGATTTAATGTATGTGCTTTAGTGCAAATAATTGTTGTTGAGCAATGACATTGGCACTACCACCAAAAAAACAAAAACCCCAACGATAAACTGCCGTTTATCATTGTTATCTCTCTCTCTCTCTCTCTCTCTCTCTCTCTCTCTCTCTCTTTTCATGATTTCTATATCTCTTTTATGGGAATGCTAATCTCTTACTCTACGTACATATCTTTTTCCATTCACCATTATCAGCACCAATGTCATCTTTGTCACCTTCACCAACACCACCCTAACTACTAACCATTTCTTTTTCACTCCATTTAAGCTCTTTCCCTTAGCATGACATAAAAAATAGGTAGATAGGAAGGAATACACTATTGTATTAAATATATAGAATCATTGTCGTCGTCGTCATCATAACAATAATAATAATAATTATTATTATTATTATGTTTATTATTTCAATCCTGAGAAACTATTATTTCTCAATGGCTATAAAGTAAATTTTATTTTATTTCAATTCATAGTTGTTTAGCTTCCTCTATACATTTCTGTGAAATAATATGCATGTTACATCCCATTCATTGAACTTATGTAGTTGATTATTTCCTAACCTCCACAGTCATTGTATCTACATGTAGGAATGTTTTTGACTTAGAAAACTATTTTCCATAGAACAACTGTGACTTTTACCACCATTCAGCCTAATCTCAGAAAATTCACTAAGGTTTTGCAAGGCAGGATGATAGGTTATCTTCTTCCTTTTCACCAAGACATTGGTACGTTAGCCTTATGCTATTCATATCTTATCTTTACAAAAACATAGTTTTGAAATCATATTTGCTTTATGGGGTTCTATCTCTGTCTAAATGTCATCCTCTATGATTTCTGCCCTGTTTTTCTCTATTCTGTACTTCCCCAAGCTCTGATGATTACAGTCCTAATATATACAATATTCTTGTATCATCCAATAAGTATCTCACATGTTTTACCATCCATACCATGTCCATTACATGTAATAATCTTTCCTGAGATATTACTGCACATGCTTTTCCACCATTTGTCCATCTGTTCCATTTCCTTTTACTTCAGATATGCACTGTAAAACTGCCTAGTCTATGACTTTCTCTACAATAATAAATCCACCCAAATTCTATCAACTCACCAACCAGCTTTCTTCTCAACCAACATTCAAAATCATGCTCTGTTCATCATTCTTTTGAATGAGCTTTGATTTCTATATTGACACCAAGTGTTTCCTTCATCAAACACAGCTGAGGATTTTTAAGTGACATACAGACAGATCTTGCAACACTAACAGCTTAATTAAAGCTTGAACAGTGCTACTCTACAAAAACAGCTGTCTTAGGACAGTTCAATCCCACTGACCTAATTCTGAAGAAGTGTTGCTGTTATTTGGATATGTCTAATTTTAAAAAGTATCTCAAGCAACTAAATATCAGCAGTCATGAGCTTCACACACTTCGACATCTCCAGAACTAGAAGGACATTACAATTAAATCAGCTGCCTAACAAGAGTGATACTGTTGTTATTTTAGACTTCTATTGGTAAGATGCTTTCCAAGAATCACACACTCCAGAATCAAAAACTGTTCTCCTTTACTATTAGGGTACTAATCTTATGCTCTGCATTCCCTCACTGAACCACCCTAGTTGCCTCATCTTCTGTACCTGTAATTGTCCCACAGATCTCTTAGCTGCTTTGATAAACTTGTGTAACACCTTATTACAACCCTACTCTTATATATCACAGACTCCTCAATTCCTCACAACTTGTATTCAGCATGTATATAAAATCCCTGTTCACTATCATCCCTCACATTTCTTTGATCCTTACTTGAAACAAGCAAAATCATTTGTTTCCACTTTGTTGAACTTATCATAACTCTAAGCTATTTCTCTTGTGGGTTCTGTCAACAATCTAATGAGGTGGCCATAGGTATTAAAATGGGCCTTAGTACAGCAACCATTTTGTAAGCCAGAATGAAACCCAGGACTTGGTTAAGTTGATCAGGCCTATGGTAGTTACAGTGATGACTATATCAGAGCTACTGCATTCCCTAGGACTGAATTTATTGCTCTATTTCTTTCATTAACATTTCCAGCTGTCTTTAGAATTAATCTGTCATCTGCTATTATTGTCCTCAATATCTCTGTTATTACTGATAGTCCTCACATTTCCACTTCTGTTCATTATACAGTAATCCTCCGTGGTACTATTTTGCATTTACAATAAAATAAATATATACAAATTATAAAAATAATAAAAAAAATATACAGTACAGCACTGTATCCACTTCATGGATTTCCACCTATTGTGAGGGTTTTTGGAACATAACACCCATGATATTTGAGGGATTACTGTAAACTTACTGAATCATACTCCCATTTTCATAATTTCCACAATTCCATTGGTTATTTGATAAACTTTATAAATCCAATTAAAGGCACAATTTCTTTTTTGCCTGGGATTATCTTGTGTTGTTAGTGAGCTCAATATTTTAGTGAGCCCATGCCACTGATGGAACCTCTGTACAAAGTATAAATACAGGCATCAAAAGATAAAGTTCCCATTTCTACAACCATGCGCCCAAAATATACAAAGCAGCACCAGACTGGTGATTTTCTCTGTTGCCGTGTGTGTCAGATAACATAGAACTGAGATGGGAAGTGAGACCAGTCCAACGCTTGCAAGTATAAATAAAAATGAAAAGCCTCAATGTAATATGATGAAGTTTCTAGAAACCTATTTAACCTAAATTTACTCCTTTTATGCAGGTTGACCAGTTCTGGTAACCCCTACGAATGAGTAAGATGTAGAAGTTTCCATTAAATGTTTTTCTTCTGTTGTAATATCAGTTCTTCAGACATTACAAAAAAAAAAAGGATAAACCACATGTATACTGGTCTTTAGCATAGGTACACTGTCTCACTGCAAATCATCAACCCTTTCAAAGTTAAAACAGCTGGCATCAGGAAGGGAATCTAGCTGTAAAATACCACCTTAAAAGGTCCCATCCAATCCGTGTCAGCACGGAAAGGCAGACCTTAAAAACAATGATGCTGATGTTGATGAAGATAACAATAATAATTATAAAAAATCTGAAGATAATTTATGCATTTTATCAATGTAGCTATTTAATTAACCTGGATTTTAATGATTTCTATTGGTTTATGCTGTTTACTTCATATACTTGCTTCTCATTCAGTCCACATTTAGCTTCTACTTAAAATTGCTAGATCATTTGATCATCTTCATATTTCCAATCTATCACTACTGATGCCATTGTTAAGTTAGTGAGATACTAAATTCATTCTCAAATCCAAAGAGATTAAGATAATGTAAAATTTCAGCTTGTAGGACAACATCACTATATTTCATACTGCATCTCTCTATCAGTTGATTCAATTAACAACTAATTTCAACCCACAAATATTCTACATTAACTTCCCATTTAATTTTCTCTATTCTACTTAAATACATAACATTCTTAATCTTCAATATAGAGAGAAATATTTCTTTTTCAAAGTCTTTATTAATTAAATTACAAGCTTAGTGATAAAATATAATTTGCTATTATTTATCCTTATTACAATATTTGATTAGATAGCCCTTTGATTAGAGATATTTTAATTACGCCAAGTTATTATTGCTGTAACAAAGTATTTATTATTTAAAACATTTGCTAAAAACATCTCACTATTATACACAAGATAAAACAGGAGAATCACATCAAACACTTTGAAAAAAACGACAAAAGAGCCTCTAACTGGTTGCTAACTTACTACAAATAACAGTCAAATCTCTCTTAAGTTATTCTCTAAAGTTCTAAAATTTTGAAAAGGGTGGGACAGGATGGGTGAGGGGAAGGAAACAGGATCATGGTTGAAAAGTCTTAGATCATATATCTTAATCTCTTTTAGTTTCTACTCACCTCAACTTCTTAATATTTTACAGTGTTAAAAATTGCAGGTTTTCTTTCATTGCTTCTCAAACTGACAACTACCAACCATCACCTCCAGCAATAGGGAAATCTTTTTACCCCCTCCCTCTCTATTACATGTGTATAACACTTCTTTTTTTTTTATTATGGTTGTGGACAAGTTATAAAAGTAAAACAAACAAACAAACAAAAACCAAAAATAAAACAAAACTACTTTTATTAATCATAATCTATTGGTCCCTTTTTGAATCCTCACTTGACCTCTATAGAAGGAGAGACTGATCCCCCATCCCCTATGAAAAACATTGCTTCAGTCTATCTTAATAGACTGGGATGTGTTCAGTTCTTGTTTTCCTCATTATAACAAAAATCTTTCCTGTCTATATGCCACTCCACCCCACCACAGATGCTATGATAAAACAGAATCTACAATGTCCAACACCAAGTCAAAAGAAGTTGTGTAAACAAGTCTGCTGCTTCTAAATGTAGCTTGCAATGTTAATGGTACACTTAATCCAGATGGCTACAGAGAAACATAAATTCCAGTTCAACTGGTACACTTGCTATGCACATGTAATAGAATCATAATTTAAGGTGCCATTTGGCTGGTAATCTACAAACACACATGAATATATTTGCTTTAGTTTCCCATTATATTTTTGAAATGAAAAAAAAAACTAAATTTTAAAATGTATAAAATCAAATTCATTGTCAATTCTTGTTGGACTATAAATATCAATAAAATCTACATGGAACATATTTCATTGGCAATTGTAATTTATTGGTTCACATACCTCTTTAAAAGAAGCATTGACTCTTTCATAAAATGTAAACAAATTAAACAATATATATTCATGTTTCCCCCCCCCCCCCAAATGTTTTAACTGAGAATATGTTTTATATTAAAATCAATATATTACACAAATTTTTAAAAATAAGTTAGCGATGTGAAAGAACCCCAACTTACTTGAAATTTAAGTTCTTAAATGCAAAATGTACTTCTACAATACCGGTTGTCTTAACTCTAGTTCGCAGAATATCTTGTTCTGTAGGCATGTAATCTTTAGCTCCTAAGCGGTCAAGGTCATCAAGGAAACTGGAAAGCAAAGAAGAATAGGTTTCAGAAATGGCTTTATAGAAGGAACATATAATAAAATTAGGTCAAAGAACATGTTCAGGTAAATATTGAAGATTGTGACTTCCCAGATGGTTGTTGTAAATAGAATGTAAGTTCTGTCACCTTGGTTACACAATTACATCTGAAGCTAGTACAGCGACAAAAGTATAAGCAGGCTGGATTGAGTTTAGGGAGTTGCTTTCCTTCATGTAACAAATGCGATCCCATTTCTGTATGGTACAAAAAATTCAAGATGCCACAACAGAGACAGGTGCACCATTACTTCAGAGATAGTTACACTGCTACAACAATGGTAGCTACACTACTACAATAGAGATAACTTTACTTCTACAACAAAGATAGCTAAACCACCATAATAAATATAGGTCGGTACATTATCACAGAAAAGATAGCTTCACTACAAGAACATAGATAACTACACTTACAACACAGGTAAAAAATAAAATAAGTTAAGGGAAATAACTCAAAAGGGTCACTGGTACCAATTAGGATAATTAAGTCAGATATTGACGTACTGAATGTTATGCACACAAATCTTATTTAACTGAAATTCCTTTTTCAGTTGTAGGAAGAAAATGAAATCCCAGCAGTAATTTTTAATAACTCTCAAAGTTAATTTACATGTTTAGAGGAAGGAGAATCTAATCCTTGTTTGCAAGCAAGGCTCAGTTATGGACATGTTTCAGTCTATCAGATCTTATCAGCATAGTATACTCTAAGTCTGCTGATCAGTCGACAAATTTATTCAAACAGTAAAAGAGTAAACAAAGAATTCTTAGTATAATTTGCATAGCTAAAAATAAAAATGTGCTATGGAAAATAATTCAGGAATCTCTCCCTCTCTCTCAAGATTGTAATATAGACAGTAACTGGGATATATGTGGAATTAACTGTGTAATATAGTCCTGTAATATAGAGAACAAACTATGTATAGTTACTACTGTGATGAAGACAATGATTGATGTGTAGTGAGTACTGTGATAAAGACAGCCTTAATCTCACATAATTCAATAACAACATAAGACGGTTATAGAATGTCCAATACTCAAACATATGCATAGTTAGTAGCGTGATATAGGCATCAAACTACATATTCTAAATTAAATATAAGATATCACACTTAAATTTTTTTCAAGTATGGTAGCCGATAAATGTAAATTACCACAGTTAATTTAAGCATAGTACCCTGCACTTAAGTATATTGACTTCAACCAATCATGGGAACTATATGAATTACGTAGCTATGTACAGCAGTAAAACAGTACCCTATGTATAATTAGCAGCATAATATAGTCACTAAACTAAATATGTATGCTCATTACTGTGCATATAGATAGAAACTTGTTTGGACAAGTGAACCCAACTTGTTACACACAATGTTTTGATTGTCGTATCTTCCAGCCTTCTTCATGTGTTTGTCATATTCAGTAAGATTCTCTGAATTTCAAACTGAACTTTTTATTTAATCCACAGGACAGATTGTTCTCATTCCATTGTCCATAGCAGGGATATTCTATTTATTGCATAGTTTGCTCATTCCACCACAACCAGAATATATATTGGTTTTGACTGACCTAGAGATTGAACTCCTGCCCACTAGCTAAACTACTACACTTAACACTTAACCAATGCTTACATTCACTATTCCACTATTCCAAAAGACAATTAGATAATGGGAATCTGGAGCTTTAAACCTGACATTTTTTAAAGGTCATATATTTAAAGCTCCTAATTTCCATTACCTAACTAAAGGACAATGGGACAGTGAGTATAAACACTGATTAAATGTTAAGTGCAGTAGTTTAGCTAGTGGGTGTATGTTCAATTCCTAGGTTAGTCAAAACAATATATACTCTAGTTCAAGTAGAATGAGCAAATGACATCACATGTAGGAGTATAGCTAATAAGAGAGTATCTGTGGTATGGACAACAGAATGAGAACACTAACATCTGTGGATTTAATAGAGGGTTCAAAATACTGAGAATGCTAGCAAATATGATATACAAGTGAAGACTAGAGAGAACAATGGCTGAAATGTTGTGGCTGTAACAACCAAGATGAGAACGCTATTCTGAATATATCAGTACTTAATAATAATTCCTCATCTCAGAAATTCAGATAAGACCTTGCTGCAGTCAGTACTGTAACACAGATAACAACCAATGTATAGTTAGTATTATGATATAGACAACCCAGGTACAGTTACTACAGTAAAGATAGAGTACTATAAACTTAATACTTAAATACAAAACTATGTGTTTGTGTGTGTGTGTGTGTGTGTGTGTGTATTAATTGTTATGGTCAATCTCTGAAATAGTGATTTGTTCTGCAGGAGCATAAATATATAAGTAATTAAGACTTACACAAATAAAATAAGCAAAATTATGAGGCCAGGAGACACACAATACATAGAGTCAGACAAGAGAACCGAAATATAAAGCAACAACAATGGAAGAAATGTACAATGAGGATAAATACACTAAAAGAAGAAACAGATGAGAGTCTTATGTTTAGGGTGATATCCTTTATCAAAGGGAAGCAAAAGGCATAAGAAAGGGGGGGGGGGGTGATATTGAATTTACAGTGTTTAAATAGCAGGCCAAATGTAAAATGGAATTAGTGGAGAGCAGTGGAAACAAAATCTGGGCCACAATTGGAGTAAATGGAGAGAGAGAGAAAATAAGTGGGGAGGTGAGAAAAAGAGGGGAAAGAAGAGTGAAAGAGGAGAACTAGAGAAAGTGGGAAAGTGAGTGGTGTTCATGATAAGGTGAGCCTATGTATAGCAAACAAACACACAAGTTATCCCTCCTTCTTTCTCAATTACTCTCACTGTGACACAGTGCATTCTAATCAATCCCAAAGGAAAAGCTGACTTTAGCAAGATTTGAACTCAGAACATAGAGAGCCAGAGCAAATATTGAATTGTTCCATCACTCTCTCAACTGTATCAATTTGTGGTAGTGAGGTTGTATTGAAGGTGTTGCTGATGATTCATCTGAAACAGTTAGAAGACGAATGTTTTGGTGGAATACAAGAGATGATAATGAATAATGTGACGCCTAAAGAGACGCTGGTCATCACCAAATGATCCAGATTTATTTATGTTTCTGCATCAAGAATCCTCTAGGTTCAATATTAAGTTTTTGCAATGTCAAGGTGACCAAAGTATTGGAGATGAACTGATACAAATGAAGCTCATTTAAGCCTTGTATCATAAATCCCATAAATCAAAAATGTTGGAACAACTGCAGTTGGGAAATATATCACCTAATGCATATGTGAGCTATATACAACAGGAAATGATATTGTTTTAAAAGTGTTGTCATTCTCATGAAGTAGAGCCAAGAGTTACCAATGTTTATCACTTGGCCAAAACAAATTTTCTAAAAGCAAATTTTGTGGTTATAAACATACAAACTGTGCAATGAAACGAACCACTTTTAAGGAGTTAGCAGCTTTAAAAAGAAATAAGTGTGGAATTTGATAAGCAAAATTGATGGTAAAAGCTCTAACACTAAAACATATATTTACAACCTTACTTTGATGGCAATTGGAACACACAAGTAAACTGGCAGCATTGTTAGAGTTTCAGAACACTTTACAGTATTTGTTCTGGCTCTCTATGCTCTGAGTTCAAACCCTGCTGAAGCTTGTGATTGATAAAAATTAAAGTACTAAAGCAGAGCAGTGAACTAGTAGAACAGTAAGAAAGCAGAACTAGATGCCCTTGCAATATTTGTTCTGGCTCTTTGTGCTCTGAGTTCAAATCTTGCCATGACCTGCTTGTCAAAATATTTTGAAAGGGTTGAATCATTTGAGAAAATTGCACAAGATAAATATAGAATTTGATTGGATAACCAGTATGTTTTCATTTATTAAGCATGTATTATTGATAAATCTCAATAACTATAGATGGTTGAAAATGTGCAGCAAAATGACGTTTAATAATTTAAAAAGTGCGCTAGCTGAAAATCTTGTTGTGAAGCTATTTCATGCCAACAAAGACATCATGTTGACAACCGATGTTAGTGAACAAGCTATGATCAAGAATTTGATCACAAGATAATCACCAGTGTTATATTTAACTGCTAAATCCATTTATTTACATATTGTGAAGAAAGATTTGCCAGGTGTGGATCACAAACTGTGCCCATCATGATAGAAAATTCCTGCTTAGATCTGATCAAAGATCTTTTGGTTTCACTTTTAACCAATGTAAAGAACTTTCAAGAGCTACATCGTTGAGGATTTCAAGGTAGGTCATTCAGATTATGGCATTTGATTTTGGCATCACATCCACCACAGAAAACTTTTCTTCCCATTGATGTGTTCTGGTGGTTACACTTTAGTTTATAACTAAAGGACCTTAGTACAGATAACGTTGATGGTAAAAACTTGTATGTTGCATTTTGATTGCCTAGTATAGGATACATGTGACCCAGTGCAGGTCAATATCACTTCTAGAAAGAAAATTTGCTGCCTTCCTTATAAAATGCCCTTATGTCATCTGCAATCAAATGGAATTGCAGAACAAATGGTTCAAAGGGTTAATCTGGAGTGAAAGGTGTTCTCTCTCTACAGCAATAAGTTTATTTTGACCTTGAGAACTGTTCACTTATTGTAGGATTTCTTGTACTGATAGGTCAAAAAGATTTTCTTCTTTGATGGGGATCAGATTCGTGCATCCTCGGTCAAATCATATTCAGTAGATTTGTAGATATAGTCAGTGAAATCGCAGGAAGGTTAATGGAGAAAATAGTTTTTGCATGTGGAAAATGTACAGATGTCATAAAGTCTAGGATCACACGGGAAATTGATTTTCTCAAATGCTCTTGAGGCTCCCTAAAAATAGTAAATAATTTCTGTTACCTAGGCAACCTAATTGGTAGTAGAGGAGGATGTTTTGGAAGCATATTTACTAGAATAAGAATAATATGGAGAAAAGTACAGAGTTATTATCTCTGTTGGCAACAAAAGGTCTCTTTCTCTCATTTAATGCTTGTGTACATACAGCAATGCTACAGGGTAGTGAGATGTGGACCCTGAGTGTAGAGGACATGCGATGACTGGACAGGAATGAGGCTAGTCATCTGTGCAGGTTGTTCAGCAAGAAATCGTGGAATTGTCTTTCTTGGATTTGAGATGGTCAGGATGTTGCACTTATGATTGCAAAATCCTTAAGCAAAACACAACAAAAATACACAATGCTCTATTTATAGTTAATACTATGATTCAGAAAGGAACCTATACATATATTTAGTGTTGTATAAAGATAACAATTAAAGTATAATTAGTAGTATGATAAAAAAATAGTATATTATGTATAGAGAGCAATGTAGTATTGATTCAAACTATCTCTAGTCAATATAATGATATAAACAGTAACTTTTGTATAGTTAGTACTATGATATAGGCAGTAAACTATGTATATTTTGAACTGATATCAACAGAATGCCTAGACATGCAATATTGTGATATACACAACAACCTATGTATAGTTAGTACTATGACATAACAGTATTTATAGTTATAACTGTCATATAGACAACAACCTATGAGCTACAAATTGCTGCTTCCAGTCCAGATGCTTTATTGTCTACTTTAGTTGAAGGCTGGCAGTCAGCCATTTGTAATAAATACAAATGTTTATACTTGTGCTTCATTTACTGAAATTGAACATTTTTAGCCAAATAAAACAATTGATTCTTGGCTCCTGTTTCTTGTTACAACAATTTATTTGGTTAAAACTTGGAAATAGAAAAATATGAGAGGAAAAAATTTCTTTGCTCATATTGCTTTGACAGCATTTCATCTGATACAAATGCAAAATGGCAGCACTTGAAAACTACTTTCCTTAAATTTTCTTGATAAATTTCCAGACAACTGAACAACAAAGACTCACTCTACTTACTAACTTCATCTTATTCTCAGTCTTTTGTCATATTTAAGATTGTACTGAGCACAATAATGCAAAGGTTACTCTCAATAGCACCTTCATTAAAAAGCAGAATACCATTTATTGTAGATTCCAATTGCAGTCACGAAAACAACAATCAGTTAAAGATGTTGAATCTTATGTCACAATTCTTTAGTCTCAAAAGCTAGTATTAATTTTAGGCTGTAACTGCTGATATGTACCAAGAGGAAAGCATTTAATATATTAATTTATTTCAGTATACTCTTCTGACAAAGACTCCTTAAGAACTCTTCATTGATGTTGTCCAAGCTTATTCCCTGAAAGATACTGAGAATGCAGAGCTTTACTAGTGAATTTCCTTTTTTCTTAATGACCTGTCAAGAACTAAAGCAGTGGTTCTCAATGTTGGGCCTGAAGCCCACTAGTGGGCCTGGGTAAATTTTGAGTGGGCCTGGGAAAATTTTGAGAGGGCCTTGAAAATTTTCTGGATTGGAAACAAGCTGCTTTTAGTATTCAATTTGTAGTCTTGACCAATATTGCTGAAAAATTTTTCCCAAACATAACAAATGTTTATTTAGAAACGTTACAAGCCAAAACATAGCAACACAAAAAATTTGTTAAAAATGTAACAACTTTGGCAACGCTGGTTTGGACGTCAGTGGGCTTGGGATTTTTTGATCATGAAAAGTGGGCCTGAAGATGAAAAAGGTTGAGAATCACTGAACTAAAGTACAAAATAGAATCTAGCAATAAGCATACTGCTGCTTTCAAGAACAAAACATGCCATAATTGTAAAAAACAAAAGATGGGCATTTTTCAAAAACATACCAGTTAAAAATAAGACAATAAATATGTACAGGCAATCCAAGGACTGTGCTATTGACAATAACTTGTATAGTAACCCATGAATAGTTAGTACAGTAAAAAGACACAAGCTATCTTTGTGAGTGCTGTGATAAACAACATCCTATGTACATTAGTAAAATAGCAACAAGATACCAGCTTCAACTGTTTAATTATTTTTTAATAACTTTAAATGATCTTTCAAGGACAAGCTAACTGCTTCAGTTATTAAAATTCTTTTTTAATATACCAGATAAAAAATTACCATTATTTTATAATATGAGTTTCTATAACATGGATTAAAGATTTGTCATGATGATGACAATAATGGCGATGTTCGTCCAAACCAACTAATAAATTTGAATTGAGACAGTGCATTGACACAAACCATTTGAGATCCCTTTACTTAAGATATTCATTTCATCATCAAATGCTGTCATTTGTAAAAACCCATCTTTAAGAAAGTGCCGTTGTTACTTTTGGTAAACCATAATTTTTGCCCCAAATAAATTCTAGTGGCTCACAATCTAGGACCAATTTCAAATTTCAACTAAGCAAAAAATGTTGTTCTTTGAGTAAATCATATAGACACCAAAGATTTCCTTTCAATATTTGAATATCTTGTCCCAGCATTAGCTAATGCTCTTTACAAATATAGAAAAGGATGGGTGTCTTTTGAAAATATTCCTATGTAGCCATTTTATTTGCACCAATTGTTAAGGTTACTTTTTATTTTGTGACATCATGAATCTGGACCAGTGAATTTGATACTAATATTAGTTTTAGATGTTTAAATGCCTTTTGTTGTTAGATTTTCCCATTAAAAAATGGTTCACCATATTTACAGACATGATATTAATGATGACATGCAGCTTGAAGAAAGATCAATATACTTTCTTTTGAAATTAACAAGTCTATGAGAAAATTCTAACTACTTTTTGTCCTTTTGAAGTTGATATTGGGATGGGGTGGGGAGACAGCTTGATTAATCATCATCATGCATGACAATCCCAACCTTTCATTTTATGACCCACTTTGACGTGTAGATTTTCAACAGTTTTAGAAAAAAATCATACATCATCTTGGTAAATAACATTATCAATGTTATTTCCAAGAACATGTTCAACTGGCTCTTCTAATTCCATATAGAAGACATGTCCTAAAGACCCATTGCTTTAGAAATTTCCTTGCCTCTGAACATATTTCTATCTGATATTGACATGTCCACTTCCAGTTAAATATTTCATGTCAAAAGGAGAACAATATACTGATTTAATATTTAGAGTTGGTTAACAACCTTAATAATGTCTATACATATCTTGAGATCTCTATTGCATTAAAAGAAAGCCCATTAACTTCTAATGGAAACCTCTTTTACAATATCTTCATTAATTAGTAACATCAGTTTTGCTATGACTAATAGATTAAAGTTTATTGGCAATGGTCTTGCCTCAAACTAACATGGCTCCCTATCTTTGTTGAGAAGAATGTTAGCTGTAAAAGCTCTTAATCTCCCAAATTGTGCTGGAGATTCAATTTCATCAATTAAATTGAGATATCAATATTAATCACACCCATACCAAATAAGCCATATTTTTATTAATTTTTAAATCAGCAAAAGTAACATTCAAAACTTCTACTCTTATAATTTTTTATTAATGCATCAAAGGTTCCCAAAATTTCAATAAGTGATCCTTTAGATTATTTTAGTTTGTGATCACACTTTCTTAATTTTGGTGTATTCAAATCTATCAGGAAATTCTGAAGTTAAATCAGTTAACATCCTGAATTTTACACTGATCATTGTAGTTTATTTTAGATCATTCTTTTGAATTTTCTCAATGTTTTGTCATAGCTTTGCATACTACTTTAAATGATTCTTTTTATTCACGTACAATAGAAGCATTACCAAATGCAAAGAATCTTTTTTTGTCTCATTTGAAATTTAGAAATATTACCATGCTGGTAAATGAAATCAGTGCAAGCATTAAGCTTTGAATCAACTTTAAAGATATTCTAATATGATACAGCTGATTGCATGCCATCTATGAATTTCATCTTCTGCATCCTGACTTTTACCTTCAATTTTATAAAATTTACAAAACAAGTTGATTCAAATAATCTTGGAATAACAATAGACAGATTTAGTTAGATGCTGATGCTGTGATATGAATTTGACACTTTTAGCATTTATCAGTTTCTTCTGGGGACGAACTGACATGACTGTATTGTAAGTGTCAAGGGTTTCATCATTTCCCAAATTTTTCAAATGGCCCAATACATTACAAGCTATTACATCAATTAAGTATCCAACTTAAAAACACCAAATTACATGCAAGAACTCAAAACATGCAATAATATTAAAATAACAATTGACATTACAATTACGATCAAGACATTATGTTTTTTGTATGGTTGTAACAATAATGTATAGTTTGTACTATTATATAGGTTACTAATATGTACAGTTAGTACTACAATATGGACAGTATCATTTACATATATATATATATATGTATATCAGAGGTGACTCCGGGTCATTAACATCACTCAGGCTCATCACAGATTTCGATTAAGACACATGCCTGCTCGAAGAAATTCATGTTTTTCTGCTTTATTTCTAGCTCCAAATGGCTTATTTTTTATATCTAGCACAATGTCATTCTCCATTTCTAAGTTAAGGGTTAAAATAAAGCAACCCTGCAAAACACAACTAATCTTTACACACAGACGCACAGAATAACAGCAATCAAATAACGACTGCGGAATGCACAACAAACATCAGCGATCTGACTGTTGCCTATACTCTTGACAAGAAATGCCAGTTAGTTTTTTTTACACCTACTAGGCTTGTTTGTATTAGTCCGAGTTGGTGGATAAATTTCTGTTCCTTTAACAATATTCATAGAGTGGAATTTAAATCCTAATCTCTATAGAAATTTATTGTTTCAAGAAAACATTGAATTTGAATTACTTTTAATTTTTGTGATTATACATAACAACTCGGGCTGTAACTCGTGTGAATGATGTCGAGAGAATGTCTGGTATGAATAATACTTTTTTGACACAGGGCACTTCTAAGACACTGCCAGATGCTGAATGAAAATAAATGAACTACAACCAGGCTCAAAAAAAGGAGCCTGAGTTATTGGCTGCAATTACATACTAAATTTATACTTGGGCTAAGCCCGAACAGCCTGAATTGCCACTTATATATATGTATATATGTATATATATATATATATATATATATATATATATATATACACACACACACACACATATATACACATACAGACTAACTTAAGTACTGTTGAAACTCATATGAATAGTAACTTATCTATAGTTAAGTACTGGGTTGTATATAACAACCTACATGTTATAGACAGTAATATATGTATAGTTAGTACTGTGATCCATACAATAAACTATGTATACTTAGTATTGTACAGCAACAGTTAGTACTGTTATATGCAAAGATAATAACATATACATAGTATTGTTATAGACAACTGATGCGTAATTAATCTGTTACAAAGCCAAAGTTTATATTTAAACTGTAGCAAACAAAAAAATTATGTGTTTGTAAATTCAATTCCTTTATTATGGTTTAAACCAGCAAATTCTGTATTACAACTGTGACAAAACACTTGACTCTACAGCAGTACTACAGACAGACTCTACACCAAGAACAGACTGACTGATCAAGCAATTCCTTAGATTATTTCATGTATAATCTAATTATGATATTTTAATAGGAAGTTTAGGCTGATTTTTCTCATCCTTCTGTACTGACAAGCTTTACAAACAGTCAAATTACAGTAGAGTAAGTTGTCTGCATACTACAGTCTATACTAGATTGTTTCTAGTACACAGGATTGATATTATGACTATATTATAAGTACAGACTGTATCATTGCTTGTGCTTACCAGATATCACATAACTATTTTCAAGGTGATTATCAAGTCAAAAGTACACCATTTTCATTGGAAGAGATCCATGCATTATTTTTGGAATGTCTAATGTATGATTTTCTCTTTTGGATGTCATCCATTCCATGAAGAGTCTCATTAGTGGACAATACATATTACTGTATATGTACCAGTATTCACTAACTCTGCTACAACCTTCGTCTTTCATAACAATTGCATACACTGATAGTAATGTTGTACATTCCAAGGGAAATGTGATGTTGGTTTATAAATATAATTTTAATTGCTGCACCATAACTACACAACATATTACTAAATACGTAGAGGTAGCATAATGATAAAGACAGTAACTGATATATTCAGTTAGTACTATGATATATACAACCTATATATAGTTACTACTGTGATGTAGACAACAACCTATGTGTAGTTAATATGGTGATAAATACAGTAACCTATGTAGAATTAGTACTGCAAAATAGACAATATCATACTAAGAGTGAAGTGAAATAAGGAATGTCATTCTAGTGAGTAGAAATAGTGATATTTTTATAAAAGTAATTAATTCAAAAGGAGAAACCTTATGATAAAGGCATATGACAAGACAGAGTATACCCTGCCTTGTCAGGCTGACAAACTGTTTACTAGCTGATTAATATCACTACTTCATTTGACTTAAGTCAAACTAATATGTAGTAAGTAATACATTGAAATAGTTCATGTCTGTAGAATGTCAACAGAATATGTTAATAAGTTAGCAGATATGTTAGTGGCTTGGATCACTCCATACCTGCCTTGTGTTGTTTGGGTAGCAGGAAGATAAAATTCACTTAAAATAGTCGATAACATTGAGATAATATTAATTTGGATGGTTCTTTAACCCTTTCAGTACCAACCCGGCTGAAACCACCTCTGGCTGTGTAGTACAAATGTTTTGTTTTCATAAGTTTTGAATTAAATTCTTCCACCAAACTTTAGTCACAATTTATGTTTCTAACACTAACAATAACTAAATTATCTTACTAAATTCTTTGTTATATTTAAAAGTAATTAAAAGAAACACAGAGCATCTCAAAATAAATATGGTAAAGAAAGGGTTAAGCAGTTTCAGTAACCAAGCAAGACATCTATACTCGACAGCTCGTTATTCTCACCTCTAAAGATGTATAACTAAAGATATGTATGTTTTACCACCTAAATAAATGTTGTTTGATTTGTTTAGTCTGGAGTTCAGCGTTCCGTCAATTTCTTTAATTTTATAGTAGAAAGTCAGGTATACAATCTAAAGATGTATAACCCACTTTCTACTAAAAACACATGTAGACACAAGTGTAAAGAAAAGAAACAATATTGACAAAATATTTGAATTGCAAATTAGCTACAGCAACAGGCTTTTCACAACAGAAATAAAATTTAATCCATAATATGATGAAACTGAAAGCATTATCATCATGATAATAATTTTATGTTGGACATTGGAGATTTGATTAATTAAACACTTACTATTTAGCAGAATCATTTAATTGATATTCATTTGATCTCCCGAAACACTCTTGAACTCCTGTGTCTGCCCACAGTCGTTTCATAGCTTGTAATAGTTCATCTGAAAATGGTTCAGTATCTTCCATTCTACCTATGACATCTAAAACCATTTTGGCATCACACTAAAATAGAAAGAAAATATAATTTTAAACAAAAATCAAGATTAAAGGAGGAAAAAAAAACAAAGGAAAGAAATAGACAAAAATTTAGGTTGTTAATAAAATTCTTTGAAGTGAAACATTGAAAATGGAGCAATCTAATTTCAAAGACAAAGGAAGTTTTTATTTCAAAGTGCTGTTATTTTGTCTGAGATCAAAAGACATTTTAATAGCAGCTCAAACAATTAACAACTGTTGTCTGAAAAAAGTAAGAAAAAAAAATTTAAGAACTTAGCAACTTCAAAATTTGAAAGAAATCTTAATTTGCACTTGCTGTCTAATATATGAAAATATTTTAAAATTTAAACAATTCAAATGAAAAATAAATAATATATTTTGAACAAAAATCTAAGGATATATAGATATAGTAAAAGTGAAACAGGACATAATCATAGATTTCAATGTGGCAGAAACATTTTAATATACAGTGGATATTTACAATTATAAGTTTAAATTACTGAAACAAGACAGCTAATTTCTGATCAGCAAATGAAAAATGGTAATAAATACTAAAATATTTTATGTATAATGGGGAGAAAAGTGAGATTTTGAAATATTACAGCAATTGAATAGTTAAACAAATTAATATATTTATTGATTCAACTAATTTGGTGACATTTTCAGTCATATTTACACTCATGGTGGTACAGTGTTTAGAGATAATAACTAAATCTGAAGAGATATATATTTATTCAACATTTCACTAAAATAATAGAAGGATAAACAAAACATAAAGACAAGGAACAATGCTTTACTAGATGCTAGAAGTGATATAAAAACCATTGATACAATAGTATAGGTTTTTGCTGAAGCATTTTACTTGTCTTTTGTGAAGGAACTTTTGAGAATTCACAATGCATATTTTAAAAGAATCATATACACACATAGACACAGAAACATCAGACAGTGTAAGTTGTATGAACATAATGTAATAATGATGTTCAAAATAACTTTCATGAATCTTGGAATGTTCTTTCATATCTTAAAACATCTGATCCATTTGATATTACAGATGAGCTATGTTAAAATGAGATATTCTATCTGGCCAATGTCATCACACAAGTAGTACGCTCTCCTCTTCCTTGTCAGTTTAATCTTTAACTAGAAATCCTACAGCAACATGACAACGAGGCTAGAGATGTTTTATGATGAATTTATAATTAACAACATTATTGGTTGTTTCTAGTTGTATTTACATAGCTTTGTCTCCATTTTCTCTTGAATATCAAGGTATTTAGTGAGGGAATAGACAAGTTCCCTCTCCTACACAGACTGAGTGAGTAAGCAGCTGGGCTCCCACTGTTTGAAAATCTGATATTGTTTAAAGGGAAAGATTCAATTCAGAAAGAACATAATAAAAAGACATTACTATCAAACTAAAGAGGAGTTAAATAAGTATGACTGCTTATAAATGAGTATTTAACTGGATAATAGTCTTGTCATTGTATTTATTCAGTTGATGAGCAGCAAATTGATAGTTGTCGGCAAAGAAAAGATATCTAGTAATGGTGAACAGCTATGCATGAATAATAACAAAATGGAAGTATTCAAAGATTGAAAATGTTTCTTAAGTAGAAATTTTTGCCTAAAAACATGGTACTAAACCTGTATTTTGAAAGACATCTAAGAAAATAACAACTGCATTACGTTAGGATTTAAGAACATAATATATGTTTACACTTTCATGTAACATAATTTGGCCCCAAATAGCTGAGTTAAAGTTCTGCGTTCCTTGACTTTCAAATGTGTCACTAAAGTACCGTTTTGATTTTATTGTTAGTAAAACAAACTGAGATAAGCAGGTAACTAATGGTCAGTCAAGTAAACAGAAAAAAAAAATAGGTGTTCTGTTCAAGCTTATATACATAGATGTCTACATTTAAATACTGAACCAGACCCCTAAAAGTTAGCATCAGCCACATAAAAGGGCCAACAGAGTAGTTGGAAAGTATATTGTGTTGTTATTTCATTTTCAACGTTATTATTATAGTTAATTGATTCTATCTTAAAGTAATTTTATTATTGTCGTTTAGCCACTAATCAACCTTCAATGATTAGACCTATAATCAATAGTATTCTATCCACGATCACCATATCTAATCTGTTCTTATTTAAAAAAGCAGGGTGTTGAGAGAAATTTGACTGCTTTATTTAATAGGTCAAGTGACCATTCAGAGGCTCTCTAGGTGGTCTACAGTATATTTATTATTTACTGAGAGAAAAGAGAGCTGCTTTGATTTTTGCAATCTCTCCAAAACTGGTGTAGTTGATGCTTAACTAGAAATGTTTCAGTTGGTTGAGGTGGGAAAAATATGGAATGGGAGGGTGTTCTAGATAGGTGCAAGAAGGATTGGAAAGTGTTTTGTGCAGAGTTTAGGTGATGAGACCTATTAGAGATCATCAAAGGAAGAGAGGCAAGTTCACCAAGTAGGTTCAAGTATATATGGTATTTAGCATGTTACTTCTGTTGAGCCAAAGCTATTAGAGTGGTAGCAGAAAAGGCAAAAACATGGTTTTATTTTGGATGTAGCTCATGGTGTCTCAGAATAAAGTTATACAACTGGGATCGGGTTTTTGCAATGTCGTATATGTGTACATGTGATGTTTGATGTATGACTAAAAAAATAAGATCTAAATCTAAATCCCAGACAAGGTCTACACAAGCTGTATAGGCAGTCATTGAAGAAAAAATAGACTGAAGGTGATGAGGTAGGGCACACTGTTAAAGTTCCACAAGTTTAAGTTAGACTCTACTGAAAAGGAAAAATTGATTAGCTTGGTAAGAATAAGAGCTAGCATAGGAGCACACAATTTGAGGAGAATGAAAGAAACATCTTTTTAAGACAGTAGGGTGTGATTTGAGATTTTTGCTGGTATTTCTTGCAGGTCAAACCATCACATAAATGCTCTCTTTACGGTGGCTCTGGAGGAGTTGTGCATGAGACATATATGTGCATGCAAAGTGGCTTTGATGAAAAATGGGCAGCAGAAACAATGGATATAAATAGTAGGACAGTTACATACAGGGTCCTCTTTTGTACTAAGACTGAAGATTACAATTTTGGAAAGAGGCTGGGTGATACACAAAGGTTTTCTTTGATTATCTTAAGGTGATCTGGTATGTGTGGTAGGAGGGTGACTTTCTGTGGGAGTTATAGTGATATTTTTGAAGTATAGCAATAGTACATCTGTGAGTGAATCACTTGGCAGTTTGGGGATTATAAACATTTGTTGCATGAAAGATGTAGAGAGACATACTTTGGAATAGTGTAGCAGTTACCTGGTTAACTGTCTTTGAGAAGATAGAGGTGAAACATTTTTTGCTAAGGTCAGTCATTCTAGTTGGCACTCATCAGATAATTAGTACCCAAGTTATGTAGCATGTGTAACACAGAAAGAATATTTATTGCTCAGAGCTAAACAACAAAATTCAAATTTTTTAACACAGTTCTGATTATTGGAAACGTCTGATAGAACTGAAGATATGTAGAGCCAATGCTCTGTTATAAAAATTGAAAAGATGGTGAAGGAAATCATTTTCCCTTAAGATGAGGAACATTTTAATTTAACTATTATTAAATCTTATTTGCATGATACTCATTGCAGTGGTTGGAAGAATATGAAGATGATTAACGAAAGTCTTCAAGAAGGGTCAGAGTAGAGAAGTCAGGGTATAGGGAAGTTATTCCTGAGATGAATAAAACTGCAATGAAAAAAGTCTCAAATGATTCAGAAATTAACGCAAGGAGATAAAGCTGTCAAGGAAGTAAAAGGTATACAAATAGCAACAACGATAATATTATTTACTTCAAAGTTTTCAATAGTCATGGACTGTCATATATAAACATTTCTATGTAAAACCCCTATAATGGTGCTCAGTGAAGAAATAGTGATTTTGGACTAACTTGAAAACAGAGTGCAATCTGATCTTTAGAATACCATGTCTAATAAGTTAGTTTTTCTCATACGAGGTCTGATCAATAAGTATCTGGACTGTTGCCATAGTAATGAAGCTAAAGCATGCAGAGTGAAGCCACTTGGCAAAGATTGACCTTGAACTCTGCTGTTCATGTACACTAAGTTTTAACGTTCTAGCTCACTTCTGCTGTTTACAGCAGTGCTTGGAAGGAAGGTATGTAGCATGTGATCACTGCATTGACCATGACAGAAAAAGTTGTCATAACGATACCTGCTCAGAGGCTTATGCAAAGTTGCAAAAAGTGTATGGAGAGGAATGTATGAGCTGCACAGAAGTGTATGAGTGGTTCAGACATTTCCAAGATAGCTGAAAAAATGTCAATTTTGACGAATGTTCTGAGAGACCTACAACCAGCAGAACTGAGAAAAATATTGCAGATGTGCATGCAATTGTGAGAAGAAAATCATCAAATCACCATCTGTGAGTTATCAGAGGATGTGCAGATTAGTTACGGTTCAGTTCAGTTCATTATCACTGAAGATTTGGGTATGAGACATGTGTCTGCCAAGTTTGTGCCAAAACTGCTTTCAGCTGACCAAAAAGACACTCAGGTTTCAGTTGCACAAGATCTTGATTGTGTCGAGAATGATTAAAACTTTTTGAAAACTTTGCGTAGGCCTCTGTGCAGGTATCACCAAGCTTTTGGCAAAATTTGATGCAGATTCTCTGTTCAACTCTCTCTGTCATGGTCAATGCGATGATCACATGCTACACACCTTCCTTCCAAACACTGCTGTAAACAGTGGAAGTGAGCTAGAACATTAAAACTTAGTTTGATGCACTGTAGAGTTCAAGGTCAATCGGTGCCAAGTGGTTTCACTCTGTGTGCTTTAGCTTTGTTACTATGGTAACAGTCCGGATAGTTATTGATCAGACCATGTATAGCTCCAAATAATCCACTTGATTTTTAGCTTTTAACATTCTTATATATTCTTATTATTTTAACTTCAAGATTAGTGATTTAAAATGCTCAAGTTGAAACCAGATGTATTACTTGTCACTCTCATAAGAAATGGTTAAATGTTTGACACTAGAAAATGCATGTAAGTAAACATAAAATATATCGAGTACAAAAATTCACACAAAATTTCCAATTTGCAGACCCATTCAACAATTGATGAGAAAAAAGAAATCTGAAATCAATATATGAAGTAAGGCTAAATCATCTGAGTTTAAGTATATTGGCCAAGTGATGTTCAATAGATACAAGGAAAAAAATCAGATCTGCTTACATCCCACTTCCTCCAATATAATTTTTTAGTTCCTGCTTATAAGTTGTAATACAATAAATTTAATGGCTATAACAAATGGAAATGATCAATGCTAAACAACAGTGATGCTTTGTAAGAACATAAATGAAGACTGCTAGAGAGTTACTATTTTGAACCCATCAGTAGCAGTATTTGCAAATTGTTTTGGATAGAGTTAAACATTTAAATGAAGCAATTAACCAGTAAAAACTGAAATTAACCTGACTTACATAATCATATTTTTGACTGATGTCAAATCATTATTTCCATGTTAGGATTGGTAGAGGAATGAGAATCTACAAGGAAATATATTCTACCTAAGAAGCTGTACAACTAATATTATAACAATGCATGTATTACTGTTGAAAAGGGGTCCTTGTAAATGATGTGGGCTTTCTATAACACTTCTGTACAGAGCTGAGAGTTTTCACAAATTGATTTTTAAAAAAATAAAAAAAACCTTAAAATAAGAAGTATAATTTAAAATGTGGCAAAAGAATCAAAAATGAACTTAAACTATAATTCTACCAGTGGGGTCTGCTGAAGGTCCAGGCTTGTAATATTAAAATTCTCTAAAAATTGTGGGATAACTGAATAGCAGGAGAGAGTGTATAAACATGTTTTTAGAAAAACATAAAAAGTGCTTCTATTTTCCATTAGTTTATTCATTCCGACACATATAGAAGAAATATTACCAATGTTTAAAAAGTAATTCCAAAAGGGACGTAAGTACAGTCTACATTTTGAGGAATCTAGAACAATGAGTATGATTAAGTTCATTACAAATCAAAAATATCCATTAGATGATCGTTATATAGTATTGTTTCTCGAGAGTATTTTTTAACAACATAGCTCTCTGTTAGAATAACATTCCTCTTATTTTATCAACTCTGGAGAAATGAAAGACAAAAGTTGATCCTGGCAGAATTCTAACTTAGTATATAGGGAGACAAAGCAAAATACTATAAAATATTTGGTCTGCTAACCTAGTACTGGTATAAGTTAACAGCCTATATAAATAACGGCTGAGGACTATTTAAGAATGACTGCTCTAGTTTTTAAGTCATAATGTGATAAAAGTAAACAGAATTAATGAGATAGAATTAATAGTGATTTTTCAAATTATACTCTATCTCGTTTAGTCATTTAGTTGTAGCACAGGAGAGATAATCTATATTTCAAATCATGCAGTTCACAAGAGAAAGGATTCATTAACTATAAAATTAGATCATTAATCCATTAGCATTCAGATTACTCTGTCAACTGTAATGCTTATTTAGTCACATTATCTTCAATTAATCATGCATTATCTCACAAATTTGAGATTTTGATGATGTAATTGTTTATTTTCAGAAAGACATTGTAGGGTAGGAGTGAGAAGCTGAAGCTGGACAATTTGAACATAAATCAGATAGAATATTTGGGTCTGATAAGGTCAGTTGTAACGCTAAAGATTTAAACTAAGAAGTTTTCATAGAAGACACCATATCTGAAATGTATAAACTGCTAAAAGTCTAAGTATTAAAAAAAAAAAAGAGGGAAGAAGAGATAGAGATATACATTTGAAAGATAAGATACAATTAAAAATGTTAATAACAATGGTTTCTTATTTTAATTTCATTACATGGCAAATTGTTTAAGGGGCTGAGAACAACCAGCATCATTGGTACATATGCTATCAGCAGAAAAAGAAAATGAAAAGAAAAGCTGACCCTTGTAAAATTCAAACTCAGTCTGCTTGCAAATGGAACTGAGATGAAATGGAATACTGTAAGACATTTAGACTAGTGCTTTACAGTTTCTGTTGACTAAACCATTCTTGTCAACAATAGCACTGAACCTTTAATACATTATCTGGACCAATAGAAAAAATACAATAAAAATTTCTGAGGTCTGCTGTCTATAAATGAGGAGCTAGTAGGAAAGTTGTGACATCTAAAATTTTGATGACAGAATGTTCAATTAATGTTTTAATACCTAAAATACACCAGTACCAAAGACCCCCCCCCCCACACACACAATAAAAAAAAAACATGACTAAAGGATGAACCAGAAACATGACTAAAAGATGGACCACATCTTCACTGCTCTCATTCTCCTTTTTAGTTAGCATTAGATTCTTTCATGATTTTAATCTTCAGTTATAAATTCATTAACATCTAGGATTCTTTACACAAATATCAAATAAATCGCAGTACTCAAGTGGTACTGTGTTTTATTGACCCATCTTCCCAGGAGGATGAAAGGCAAAATTTCCATGGCAGTTTTGAACCCAGAATATAATGAACCATAACTAAATACCACAAGTATTTTGTCTAAGAATCTAACAGTTCTGATAGACACACACAGAGTCTCAACTGTTTGAACATCAGAGTTGAACAAAACCTGTAATAGTGAGTGTCTAAGAAGGTATGGTTGTGTGATCAGCTGGACTAAGGATGACCACAATAACTTCCAATCTCCCAAATTCTGCACTGAATTGTTACTAAACGAGGATATATATATATATATATATATATATATATATATATATATATATATATATATATATATATCATCATAAATATACAGGGATTAGCATTGAGTTGCTTCTCCAACATACTGAAAATTTAGAAATAGCAGTCAAAGAACTACTGATTCTAAACTACAAATTCTAAATTTTCAGTATGTTGGAGAAGCAACTCAATGCTAATCCCTGTATATTTATGATGATAAATGGTTTTACCGATAAAGGTTTTTTCATACTGAACTACTTGGCAAAATTGTTAATTATTAATTCTATTATTAATTGACGATTCCCTGCCCTTATTCTTGTATATATATATATATATATATATAGAGAGAGAGAGAGTCTGAAAGGTGTGGGTATTAGTCTTTCCCTTAGAGACAACAATAAATGAAAACCATGGAAATACTTAATTTCAAATGATGATTATTTAAGAGAATCCAGAAAATTTGTTGCAGGGAAATTTGGAGAATGTTACATAACCACTGAAATAGAACTTAATAAAAAGGACTATAAAAAAAATTTAAAAAATTCACATTTTGGTCCTTAGCATTCCTGGGAATTTCCAACTGTGTCAAGTTACTATTGTACCTATGTTCTTGTATCTATATCAGGTTGTTAGTGCTGCATCCATGTCAAATTAATGCTATGGCAATGTCAAGTTACTGATCTTCTCCCCAAGTCAAGTTATTGATGTACCCAAGCCAAGTTATTGATGTACCCATGTCAAGTTAATACTGAATCTATGGTCAAGTTAGTACAGCAGTCATGTCAAGCTAGTGCTGTACTTAAATTACTTCTGCAATCAAGTTATTGATACATCTATATGAAGTTATTGATGTCCCTAAGTAAAGTTAAAATGCTGGAGAGATTTATGGAAGCAAAACTGAGGTTAACAGAAATGAAGAATTGAAATTATCTTTCCATTTTGTCAATTTCTCCAAATTTTTTTTTTAATAGATCCACTTTCATGGTTTATTAAGCCTCCTCATTGCAACCAGCTATAGATATGTGCTCTGAAGTTACACACCACCTACTGCAGTTCTGCTTGTGACTCAATATTGCAGCAGATGCAACATAATGTTTTCACAAGTATATTCTTCCAGTGATTATTAAAAGATACTAAAAGAGAAGCTGCAATTTTCCCCTATAAAACTAATGTCATAATATTAAGTTAGATTTATACTAAAAGATGTAGATTGGGGCAATGTGATTGGCTTATATTTATTCATAACGCATCAAGTAGTCTTTCAGATAACAGAAGTACAGATTCCTTTTCTGTTATTGATACAAATAGAAATTCTGCCATAACAAATAAAACATAAAATATTGTACATGTGTGCACACATGCACAAACACACACATACGAGACAGATTCATTTATGGGAAAGTGGATATTTTGCCAAAACATTAAATCTGTAAAAAAAAAACAAAAAAAAAAACTGTTTGCTCAACAGTTATATATAACTCATACAGTCCTCTTTCGTTTCTTGTTTCCCTGGTCTCTGATCCAAGAATTTCCATATATATATTTATAATTGTATGCAAATATGCAAGTTTGCTGAACCATAATGTCTCATGTCACGTTCAATCCCACTACATGGCATCTTGAACAAATGTAATTTTCTATAGCCATGAGTTTACTTATACCTTGAGGATGAAATTAGATTGGTGGAAGATTGTATACAAACCCACTGAATGGATTGTACCTGTAATTGAAATTCAAAAGTACTGCTTTGTCACACAGTATGTCAGCTGATTCTGCATCAGAATGATGTTAAGGGTACATTCCTGTCTGTGGAATGCTCAGCCACTTTTTGTGCTAATTCATTGAGCAGGAAGGTAATTCAGTTGATCAAACAACTAAATCCTCATAGTTGAAACTGGCAGAGAAACACACACATACAGCTCTGGAGTCAGTACACAAAACCTTTAATTATGATACTGACTCTTCTATCTGTAATTAGATTAATCATGTACTTCTTATATTAACTGAAAGCACACATGGACAATGTGAAGCATCAAGCTATGTTGTAGCATTTTAACCTGCTAACATTTTGGCTTAATGGTTATAACTATGCTGTTGTAGCCTTTTTATATTATTTATTAAATAATTTACAAACAATTAAACATTATTAGACAACACTTACAAAATTAAAAAAAGAGATTTTATCAAATGTTTACTCTAAAAGAGCATCTTTGTTTACCAGTTCAAAAATCTTAGGAACATCAAAGTTAAAACTGAGCTTTTGAACATCTAAAGCAACTTATTTTTAAACAACCATTTTAAAAGAAATAAAATCAATGAAATACATAACCTCTCCTTCTTGAGATCAAAGCATTGATTAAATATTAAATTCAAATGTAGCACAAAGCATTAAATGAAATATAAATTATATTTTAAGACTAAAAAGTGTGTCCCCACAAGAAAAAAAATTTAACAAAAAAAAAAAATCAGTGTAACTATAAAATAGTGGTTAAATAAAAAATCCAGATCTAAAATTTACTAATAACTTGTTAGAAACAGAATGGTTTGTAGCTTTATAGAAACTCTTAAATCTGATTTAATTATTTTCAATGCAGAAAAGTCAAATATATGTAAATTAAAAATTTTAACAGATCATATTACAATTTTCATAGTCTGTCTCCATAGCTCCTGAATACAACACATAACTAATTTAAAACCTTTAAAAATTGGTGCCAAAATAAAGATGTGCAAGATATATATGAAGTGTTTTATTTAATAAAAGAAATACTAAATAGTTTATAGCTAAGAAAAAACAAAATAAAACTAGGATTTAACATAGAAAACAGGCAATTAGCATAGATTGACAAACTTTCAGTTTTTACAAGAAGCAAATTTAAGCATACAAGAGTAAATAAATATCTTCTAACTAGTAAGCACATATTGTATAAGTATAGAGAAAGGGGAAATAATATGTTGAAATCAATTAGAAAGGGCAATGAATGGGTAATAGATTATTAAATTTGCTATTAACCAGTCATGTAAAAATATACATCTTTAAATGGTTTCATTGGTAGTTTGTTATATTCCTAAATAAGTAAAATATATCTACTACAAAATTTAGGAGGTATCTATGAAGTGAGGTATTACTGGTTTACCTATTTATCTATATAAAATATTGTCAATATCAGTATTGCTACATTTGTTTAAGATAAAAAGACAGCATCATTTCTGTCTAGAATTTATTTACTAAATCAACAGATTTTAGAAAATTGCTAAAAGAAACTTGGGTATAATATTCGATGGATGATTTATAATATCCAAACAAGATGCTTCCTTAAAGTAACAAAAAACTATTTTAAGAGTGAGACAACAGGGTATTGAGATAATACAAGTAGATGTTTTAAAATGACCTAATCTCTCAATAATGCACAATGGAATTATGTTCCTGGATCAGTAGTGGGGTAAAAGGACAGGATTTATTCTTAGACTTGGTGATAGATAGAACTATAGTATCAATCCTGAGAGAGAAAGAGAAAGAGAGAGGGAGAGAGGAGTGGGCAAGTAAACAGGAAGAACTGATCTAATCCTTTTGAGTCACTAAATCCAAGACTAAAATAGAACACAGAACAAAGAGAGCATGTGCACACACACATGTACACACATAGTCAGACAGTGAGAGCAATGTTACGCTGATCAATAAATAGTTTCAGAATGTCTAGGTTAAGATGAAATATGTCTCCAAATTGTTTAAAATGTTGACAGGTTTATTAAGTGAAAATCGAAAATACAATTTGCTTTAAAGGAAAAGGCTAATTAAGAATTATTGTGATAGGATAAATCAAAGTGATTTCCCATAGAAAGAAAAAAGAAAAAAAGAAAATGAAACAGGAGGTTGCTAAGATATTTTTAAAAAAATTATTTAAAATAAAATACAATCCTTCTTTATTTCAAAATTATATTGCACACATAGGTTTAATCATGTAGTGTTTGCTGAAAGACTCTTTTGTAATTACTAAAAAGAAAACTATGAGAGCAACCATAAATAAACAGATGTACTGGTGCAGACCAAATATTTTATTTCTTCAATCACATTTACAACTTCAATGTATAAAAATCCAGTTTCGTCAAGAGTTAAAGGAAACTTTACTTGACCAAACACATAAACCTCCAACAAATAGATGTGAATACAAGATGTTAGCTACATCATTTTACAAATGCATTAAACATTAATTTTGAACAATAATCTGCCTTAAACACTTTAAATTCAAAATATTACTTATGAATAAGTAAATTTATAGATGAATGACATAAATATAAATTAAATATATGTTGAGAGATTATTGATAGAAACTATAGAAAGGATGGGATAACTGAATTGCATCAATGTGAAAATTAATGTCATGCTTGGAAAAATACCACAAAATCGAAATCTATGCTGTGTGTGTATACATAAGAAAGAGACAGAGAAAGAGTAGGTGCATGTTTTGTTGCAATTATAAAATATGACATGCAATCTGAGTTGTTGATCATAAAAGAGGGAAATGAAATACATGTATAGTTTTAATGGAGGCAAAAAAATGAACAGAAGACTAATTTGATAGTAAGTATTATCTCACCTGCAGTTGACTCTTTTTGAAAAGGAAAACAAAATTGTGAGAATATGAATAAACATGAAATTTCAATAAATGTTACTCAAGCTAAAATGCTAAGAGTAATTAATCAGCAGCATTAAGACAATGTTATCAAATTGATATCAAAACGGTGAAGCCAAAATTGTAGTAATAAGAATGTAAAAATATTGTTTCTAAAAAGATTCAGCCATAAATATAGCCCTAGTGATGGGTAACGTGGAATTTACTGAAGTAGACAGTCAATGAATATGTTGAGAAAACTGAGAGAACCAGTTTTATATTTATACACACACATAGGTAGAAAAGTGGAGAAAGAGTATTCTTTAAAGTACCATTATGTAGATTTCTTGCAAAACACAACACCAATTTTAACATTCAATTGAACTGATTCCAGTATATTGCTGGTTTTCTTTTATCAATGCAAATGAGGTGAAAGGTAAAAAAACCAGTGATGTCTGAACTCATTATGAACAACAACTAAAAAATATGAAGTATTAGTATGATGCTCTACTGCCTCAATCATTTCCAATAATCAAACAATATCATATAAACTTTGTATTCTCTCAAACATAATTAGTTTGTAAATATTACCAATTGACAAACTACTGCATGCTGGAGAATGCAGTATGGTCTTCAATTAGCTAGAGATATGACATATCTGGAACAATGAATTTATGAATCACATCTAGTTGTTTGCGCTCAATCAAAGCTGCTTGAAAGTACACAAGTGGCAGATGATCTATTAATATGCCAATAATGTGAACTCAAAATTAAAATCTGTATAGTAAAAGTGTTAAAATACATTGCCACCAGAAAGATAGGTATAAATAAAACATTTAATGTTATTAGCTTAAAATATGTTTCAATACAACAAAAATATTCAAACTAACATGTAATTTAGTAGGCAAAAATGTAAGATCAATCCACAAAGATGAAAATCAAACACTGAAATCATACAAAACAACAAGATGTGTTTTTATTGAACAGTTAATTTTGAATTAGTCCTGATGGCTAGAAATAACACTGAAAATATTCTTAAAGAAAGAGTGGTTTTTATTTTTGTGACTAGGTACAAAAATCTTACAATTTAAGGGAGGTTTTAGAAATGGAGAATTGTAACATTTACACCTTTCTTAAGAACATTAACATAGGTGCAACAGACATGGCTGTGTGATTAAGAAATCTGCTTTGCAACCATGTGGTTCCAAGTCTGATCCTACTGCACAGCACCTTAGGCAGGTGACCAATACTCTGTGAATACCTTTGTGGTCAGAAACTGTACCTGTGTGTACACTATGTGTGCTTGCATGTATCTGTATTGAGGTGTTTGACACAGCTAGTGCTATGTTAAAAAGGTAACTTAGCCATTTAATAGAAATATATAACTGAAATAAGTACTGGGGTTGACAAGGTTGACTTGTTGCTGCCCCAGGCTTGTTTGTAACTCAATAACTGAAACCAGTAAAAGAATAACATAAATGAAATGAAATAGCTTTAAATTGAAACTGCGCTGCAAACACAGCTCAGCAAGAGCTTTCTTGTTGAATTATTAGTGGCACAGATCAGTTTCAAATAAAGAAGAGTGAACTGAATTGCATGAAATTCCCTATAACTGCACCAATCAATGGTATTTGACAAACCCTACAATTTGTTTATTTATAAATCATACAAACTGAATAAAATGCAAAAATTATTTGCATTAATTTTGTTTTAATCTTCTTTATGTATATATATATATATATATATATATATATATATATATATATATATATATATATATATATCAAAGTAATGATGAAATATATGTAACCATCTGAGATAAGTTTTGTAGCCAGATGGTAGGAATGTGTGATATGGAGAGAAGCGAAAGGATATAACTTTGATAAAGTTAGCACAACTGAACAAATGTCTTCCACCTTTTATATATCAGGTTATAGTGTAAACAGCATGAATGGTGATTCTTCAAAGTCTCTAAGTTCCTTCTTCCAAAGATATATTTTTTTGAGCAATGTAAAGTTAGAAAAGTAGACACATTGCTATTAGACTAGATCCTTTCCTATCACTTCTTTTCTTTTTTTTAAATGACATGCAGAGATATATTTCTAGAAAAATGTCAGAAACTATTTTATATCAGATTAGTAATGTTAATTCACACACATTATTTAATGTTATATAAAAGAATTATAATTCTCTAACCTAGTTATCCGAAGTTGCAGGATAAGACAAAATTTGCCATAATAAAGTTGATCAACTTTTTCAAATTCCGTTTCAATTTTTTCTGTATAAAATATTAAACAGAAATTGTATTTTCCTAAAAGAGTTCTTTAAATAATTGAACTAAAATAAAACTAACAACAGAAAAATTTAATAGTTAACATTAAAAAAAAAAAGCTTTTACAACATATTAGTATCTTAAGTGTTTATAAATTTGGTAATAATTCTTATTGAAAGCAAACTGCTTCAGCATTTGGCATAATTCACATTGGTGGTGTTCAGAAAAACTGAGAGTTAAAAAGTAAAACATATCTGAGAAAGAAGTATAACGCAGTAGTTTATTTAAAAATGTTTTTTAAATACCTCAAATACACTAAAAACTGAAATAATTATTTAGAAATTAACAAGTATTCACATGAAATGTGAAGTGTAATTAGAGTGTCAAATATGCTTTTTAATAAGTATTAGCATATGATGCTGATGCTGATATTCCTAATACATAGATCATTTAAAGCAGGTAATTGAAAAGTTTGGACATTTTTGTCACCATATAAGATCACAAGTATTTTATTGAAATTTGAAAGCAATGTAATATGAAGCCACACACGTGTGTGAGTGAAACGCAACCTTCTTGAAAGGTTGCTTTTCATACAGACATGAAAAAAACCCCAATGATATTTGAAGTATTTTTAAATGCATATCAGGCAATATTAAAAAAAAAATCCATGTTTTAATTTATACCAAATCAAATTTGATATCCAGCAAATGGGTTTATAAAGATTTAATTTGATTTGATGTTATTAACCTCAATTTCTACCTATTTTTAACAACTCTGTTGCTGAGGAACAGATTCACATGATTTTCCTTTCGATAGCAGATGTTAGTATTTCTTTTTTTGTTTTTTTACCCTTTTAACTGTTTTACATCCAGCCTTCCAAACTTGCATGAGTGAGATGGATTTTCTTCAAATGCAATTATTTTTAGTCAGAAACCCAGGTGATGCTCCTGCTGGTACTGGTGATGTGAATGAAAATGTCCCTTTCACACCCAGATATGTGCAAACAAAAGGAGACAAAGCAATGACGAAGGTGCACTCTTTCGTTATGTTGAGGATTAGTCAACTTTTCTGCTGCCATTGGATGAAGAGTGAAAACAGGGTAGCGAGGATTTTTTAATCATGTTAGGGACAAGACAATCTTTGTGGGGCTGGTGCCATGATAAAATGCACCAAGAGCATGCTGTAAAATGGCTAGTGATAGGAAAGCTATCCAACTAGAAACCATGCCAAAAAATTGAATGTACTAGTAAGACTTGGTCCTAGGTTCATTTTGAGAGCATTAACTCCAAATAAGAACTGACTCGAACTGTGACTACTTGTCCAACCCATGCCAGAATAGGAAAGTGGATGTAACAATGATGATAATTATAATGTTCCTAATACTTATTCTCTCATCTGTGAAGTAAGAATAGAACCTGTTTTCTATCAATCTAACAAACTGGAGTAGTTATGTGCTTTGCTCATAAGCACAATGCAATGACTGTAGTAAGATTTGAATTTAAAGCTATGTAAGTGGGTACTCAAACAGTTTAACTTCATAAATTTCCACTTTATTATTTATATAAGTCAAATAATTTGATTCTATTGATAAAGTACAATATCATAATAGAGAAAAGAAAATTCAAGCAAAACTATTTTATATATTCAGAAAAATTTGTCCTAGACTATATTTGCTGGAAGTGTTGTTGACCTCTTCAGAGTTGTGAAGCAGGCACATACTTATATACATAAGTTGTATAGAATTTAGGTGGTGCATATATGAATAGTAAATTTAGCAAACGAGAATTGTCTCTAATCTAATCAATATACAATAGAAAATGTTTTTGTAATTCATTTTTCAAAATATGAAATTCAGTTTCATTTTCTCAGCAACTGAAACCTGAAGAGTCATATTTTACATGGCACTTTACAATAAGGTTTTGATAGAACTAATTATATTGATTTCAAATTTTGGCACAAGGCCAGCAATTTCTGGGGAGGGGATAAGTCACTTACATCAACACCAGCGTTCAACTGGTACTTATTTTATTGACTTCGAAAAGTTGAAAGTCAAAGTTGATCTTGGTGCAATTTGAACTCAGAACGTAAGGACAAAAAAAAAAAAAAAAAAATGCTGCTATGCATTTTACCCCCTGTGCTAACAATTCTGCCAGCTCACTGCCCCATAGAACTGATTATATTGACATCAATACTTTGACAACTGTGTGAAGAACAGCAAAGACAAAAGGGACATAAAGAGATGAAAAAAAAAAGATGGAAAAAGATACAAGGTATTTTTTTTTGATACATTGACACTCACCCACCCCTGACATGCTTTCATTCAGTTTAATCTACCGAATTTCACTCACAAGGCTTTGCTTGATCAGAGGCTATGGCAAAAAATGCTTACTCAAGGTGCTGCACAGTGAATTCAAATTCAAAACTATATGATTGCTAAAGCAAACTTCTTAACCATTTGGCCAATGACTTAAATAGCTGTAACTGTCCTAGGAGATATCTTGCCACTGATAAAACAGATTTATCACAGGTATTAATTAAAAAATGGTTTGCCTCAACAGTGAAGCTCTCCTGCTAAATGGCAATATGCTCACATGTCGGTTTTAGAGTTTTAATTCTGTACATATTTATGTTTCTTTGCATGTTCAATGACAGAAAGGTAACAGATCTATATAGAACAGGTATAGTTCAAAACTTTCTGTATTAGTGAGTGCTGATGAGTAAGGTTAAGGTGGTTTGTTGTTAGGCTCTACTTAGAAGCACTAAACATATTAACTTAAGTATTTTATCAATGTTTATTGTGAGTATGAAAGATGGTAGCTATTTTAAAGACAACAAGGAATTGTTGAATGAGATATGGCTGCTAGATAAAGCAAGCTGTAAGGAGAAATGATTGGGAAAAATATATGATGCAGGATTTCAAGAGTGATATACAAAAGTAATGGCAAGAAGAGAGGCAGATGCATTGAGCAAAATCTGGGTAGAAGTGGTACACAAATTGGTAATTTAGATGAGCAGAGCCATTGTAGTAGCAAAAGAGCAAAGAGATAAAACAATACATTATCGAGCCAATGAATGCAATATCAGCACTGTTCCATGTAGGTTTAAGTAGTTGCTTGTATAACATCAGTACTGTCCTATATATATATATATATATTATAAAGTAGTATTGTGTGTGTGATCCTTGGTCTGTAAGTAGTTCTCTAATGTGGGTCTAGCTAGTTTGGGTGAGTAATAAGTAGCACTGTTCCAACTAAATGAGTAGCTCCATAATTTCTTTCTGTGTTTAGGACAGGGCTGACACTGAAGTGTCTTTGTGGTCCTCAAATATTTTCTAGCAGTTCTTTAAATACAAAGTATTTGTGAGCCATTTACCCTTTATACATACAAGCAATGGACAAAAAATTAATAATAATAATAATAAAAAAAGCAGGGCATTATAAAAAAAGAAGTTGCTGATTTAGGAGGTCTGTGGCTAAGAGCAGTAGCGTTCAAGTATGTGAACAGTTCCTTAATGTGAGTCACACTTAAAGTTGAATGGGGCTGAAATATTCTTGGGTCTGGCAAAAGAAACCTTGCATCTGTAAATTTTAGCAATACAATATACTTTAATTTTTCAAGTAATATCTTTATAGATTGTGATCTAACACTTGTAGAGGCTTTGTTCTTAAAACCAGAAGCTGAAGTAATTTTAATAGAAAAAAAAATGTAAATAATGATTCATTTTGAACTCTCTCCCACCACACAGATTATTTCAACTACAGTACTCTTTGGCTAACTTTTACTTAGAGTCTGGTGCAGCCTTCCAGCTTGCCAGCCCTGGTCAAACTGTTCAATCCTTGCCAGCATAGACAATGGGCGTTAAATGATGATGATGATGATGATGATATTATATATATATATATATATATATATAAATAAAAGCATACATCAGATAGGATTCTGCATATTTTCCATCTACCAGATTTTACTCAGAAGCTATGAGTAGACCCAGATGAGATTCAAATCTAGTATAACAACCATATATGTGCCCTCAACCATATTGCTATGCTTGCATTTACTGTGTGTACTTGAAATCTATTTTAACAAGAGCTAATTTAATTCTAACAACATAAGTTGCTTTCATTTTATAAAGACTAAGTATTTAATTACTCTTTTACACTTGTTTCAGTAATTGGACTGTGACCATTAGGCATCACCTTAAAGGGTTTTAGTTGACCATATCTACCCCAGTACTTATTTTCTATTAGTGTGGTACTTATTTTAGCAACCTCTGTTTATTGCACCATTAAGTTATGGGACATAAAGACAGACATCATTTTTTTTCAAGTGCTGTTAAAGATAGACATAAATACAGACACATGATGAAGTCTATCAGCTTCCCTCACAAGGAATTAGTTGACCCAAAGTTATAATAGAAGATTGCACATAGTGGTTTGCAATGGGACTGAACCTGGGAAAAACTAGGCATGAAGTGAATTTCTTAACCGCACAGAATGCCTGCACCTGAATTCTTAATCTTTCAATTCTCTTTCAAAGCTTAGTAAATTATGTTCAGCGGCAAATATGCTTATAAATAGTCTTATGCAATTATTTATATACACACACACACACGCACAGTAAATGCAAGGGAGGAATAAAAACATGATTTCTCACACCATTCTAATGGCTTAGTATGAAGATGGGATAGTGTTCATGATCTCTGTACAACACTCCAGGATTGGCAAGATTGATATGGTTTATGTTCAGCAAATGTCTGTAGAAAAACATGGGCTCTGGAGAGTAAAGTTCTTGGATGAACTACAGAGGCTAGTGTGCAGCTTAGGTGAAGAGTGATGAAAGGAGGAGAGGGAATGTGTCAGATGAGTGTATTGGCTAGGTTTGCATAGAGAAGGTCTACAACTACCTAGTTCAGAGGAATAGAGGTTGTAGTAGTAGTGATTAAGTAGGCAGAAAGAAGAGAGCACATTTGTGGGTTTGAGGCAGAAGTGTATTGATGACTGAGTCTTTGCCAATCAGCCAGAAGTTTTTCTATTGAAAATGAGCTTTGATGTTTCTGTGAAGCAAAAGTATCATCCCAGACATGGGAGTTTCTTAATGTTCACACTGTATATTTTCTTTTAACTTTAAAAAATATATATACAACTAAGTATATGTTTGGTCTTGTTAAAAAATTATCTTTAAGTTATAACCCCCAGAAGAAACAGATAGATCTGAAAGCTGAGCTGGTTCTCATTCATGCCTGCTACAGTGAGAACAATGAATACTTTAATCTTTCTTTCAGATTATCATTTGGTAATGATCTTCATTGATTCACTTGTTGAAAAGTCAACTAAGGCTATGAGTTAGAGGTTCATTATATGAACAAGCCCACATTCAGTGTAGATATATCTTACCACAAACTTGGCATTGATATTCACTGAAATGATTTTATGGCAATTTTATTGCTTTTTATAAATAATCTTTTCAGTTTACCAACAGTTCATGAACAGCATAAATATCACAAAGCGGGGTTACAAAAGACATATAGTGATCTACAAGCATAGAATAGCTGTATAAAAAGTGTAGGGAAAGGATATTATAAGTATGCAGTCTGATCAATAAGTATCCAGACTGTTGCCATAGTAACGAAGCTAAAGCATGTAGAGTGAAGCCGCTTGGCACAGATTGACCTTGAACTCTGCTGTGCATGCACACTAAGTTTTAATGTTCTAGCTCACTTCTGCTATTTATAATAGTGCTTAGAAGTAACATGTGTAGTGCATGTTTGTTGCATTGACCATGACAGAGAAAGTTGAGCAGAAAATTTGATTCAAATTTGCCAAAAGCTTGGTGATACCTGCTCAGAGGCCTATGCAAAGTTTTCAAAAAGTCTTCATTGTTTTCAACACAATCAAGGAGATTTGTGCAACTGAAACTCCAGTGTCTTATTGGTCAGCAGAAAACAGTTGTAGCACAAACTTGGCAGACATGCGGCTCATACCCAAATCTTCAGTGATAATGAACAGAACTGAACTGTAACTAATCTGCATGTCCTCTGATAACTCACAGATGGGGATTCGACAATTTCCCCTCACAGCTGCACAAGCATCTGCAATGTTTTTCTCAGTTCTGCTGGTTGCAGGTCTCTCAGAACATTTGTCACTAGCAACATTTTTTCAGCCATCTTGAAAACGTCTGAACCACTCATACACTTGTGTGCAGCTCATACACTCCTCTCCATACACTTTCTGCAACTTTGCATAGGCCTCTGAGCAGGTATTCCCATGACAACATGCTACACACGTTACTTCGAAGCACTGCCATAAACAGCAGAAGTGAGCTAGAACGTTAAAACTTAGTGCCCATGCTCAGCAGAGTTCAAGGTCAATTTTTGCCAAGCGGCTTCACACTGCATGCTTTAGCTTCGTTACTATGGCAACAGTCCAGATACTCATTGATCAAACTGCTTATAATATACTTATTGAAGTATATTAAAAACCGGTAATATAAACATAAATTACACAATGTAAATAAATACATACATGTATAACTATAAATGAATACAAATACAGACAGTCTGCATACAGGTGAAAATCTCTCACCTGGGTTTAACCAAAACACAACTTGAGCACCTTCTATTTTAGAGGTTAGAAAGGGCTCATTCTCCCTTTGGAGTGTAAATACAGCTGTCATAGACAGTAAAAAGTGGTTCTGATTGATAGCCTATTGCTTGCGTTTTTCACATAGATGAAATGCATCTCCTCAATCTGCACGTTAATTTTTCCATCTTTCTGCAGTTCAATATGTTTATCAATCCCTCACTGACTACTCAAAGAACTAAATTTCCTTCAGTTTAAGGAAAGAAGGGCTTCTCCTGGTATGTCACTGTTGAACATTGGTCAGTCTAGGCAAGATGAGCAAGGGTGGCATGAACAGAGGATGACTGTGACAGATGGACTAGGATGAGGTGGAAAAATAAATGCATGAGTGACTAAGAAAGAGCGAAACAAAGTGGTTGTGATGATTGTGTAGAAAAGGAAGAAATGGGAGAGATAGTAATGACAGAGTATAATGAGGTAAATAATAATAATAGAGGGTAAGGAGAGAGAGAGAGGGGGGGGATATTAATCAAAACGTCTTTATTAGCAAGAGAGGGGGAAGAGAAGGAGAATGAAGACAGAGAGAGACTGTGGGACAGCAGCGAAAACTGGAAGTAAGAGAATGTGATAGTATCAAAAGTGAGTGACCTGAGAGGGGAAAGGGAATGGTAGTTAAAAGAACAGAAGAGAAATGTTTGCTGGTAAGTGAGAGAGAGAGAGCATTTAATGGATAATCAAGATTGTCATAGTAAAAGAGTGATAGATAGAAAGGAGTGTATTGAATCCTAATTAATTTTATGCAATTCCTCATTACTTAGGCACTGTGTTAGGAAAGAAAGAACAGTATTGAGGACTGAGTATAAACAGAGCTAAAGGGAAGATTGAGTATGGACAAAGCAAAAGTTTTGCCTCGGTACAAGTGACATGGTGAACAGGAGAGAGAGAGTGGTAAAGAGGTAAGGGAATACAGAATAGGCAAAAAAAAGGGCAGTAGACAGGGATTTAACAGGTAGAATATGACCAAAAGGCTCAAGTGCATATTATGTATCCTAGTCCATATCACTATCCAGGTTTTATTGTATCTTTCATTATGCTTACAAAGGTGTTCAGGTTTTCTACAGCATCATGCACCAATCACCACAGTTCTTTGTTATCTCCTTTACGACATGCAATATCTTGAGATCAGTCTTCATCACTTTGTCCTATATCTTCCTCAGTCTTCTTCCGCAGGTTCAATTCACTTCAAGTATTCACCACTTCCTTAAGCAGCTATCATCCCCCATACATCACGTCTGTACAAGTGTAGCCTTTTCTGACAGACAACATCTGATTCTGTTCACATACTGTTGTTCATGTACACTAACACTATACATTAGCAAGGCACACTTGCTTCATTTCTTTCAACTCATTACAAATCCTCTCTATTGAAGGCCCATATCTTGCAGTTATACAACTTTGCATTTCAGACATAAACATTAGACAATCAGCCCTTCATTCTGAGGGACAAGCATGGAATTCTTTTAACACCCACTTTCTTTTTATTATGCAATCTTTTTTTAGAACCAATCTTGAAGAAAATTTTTTTTATTTTGATTTAAAAGAAACCTCTTTTTTTTTTTAATATCAGAAATTCATTAGAGCTACAGAATTTACAACTGTAGTATCATTTTTTTTTTATACATAAATATATTTTGCTTGCAGTTGAAGTGTATAAATATATTTTATTTTCATTTGAAAGCATTAGTTACTTCGGCTTTTGAAAATTGAAACTACTGCTGTCTCAGTTTAAATTTATTAAGGATGAAAATGTAATTACAAATGCAAATAAAATATATTTATGCATTTCAAATGCAAATAAAAAATGTTTATTAAAAAAAAAAAAAAAGTTCAGCAACTGTAAATCCTCTAATCCTAAAATCAGTTTCTGATTAGAAATAAAAAGCATTTTTAATTGATAAAAATTTATTTTGGAGATTCAGAAACTTTGATGTTTAAAACATAGAAATTGATAGACCATTAGAAATCAAAATAATAAGCTACAGGTGGACTAAAAAAAATTTCCTGCTAAAACATGCTTGTACACACACACATGCACACACACACACACTAAATATATCTACAAATACATACAGTAAAGTAGTAATTGCTCGTTTAAGTCATTTTTCCAATGACTGTATATTATCTATGATGAACCATTCTCTATATTACTCTGCCATTTATTATTTACTGTTATGATGTTCTCTCATTAAGTCCCATGCTATCAAGGAAGGACATTGTATATTTAATGAGGAACAGTTTATCCTAAATATATATTTGAATAATGTGCTCTATATCTAAATAAACCCCATCACTTTTGTTGGGTACTACACTAGTTATAAAGTAGCAATTCTAAGAATACAAAATATCTAGGAAAGTATCAAAAGAAACTACATAAATTGCTACAAAACATAAGAATGTCCCACACCAAATGTTTTCCATCTTTAAAGAAGACAGCAAATATAAATCAGAGACAAAAACTGAAAGAATGTTGGGACCAAGTGGCTTGTGGTATTTGTTCTGATTCTTTACATTCTGAATTAAAATCCAGCCATTGCTTGGTTTAACACCACCACTTGGCAACTTAGGTGCCTTTAGTACAGTAAACACTGCTGCAAGTATTTGGGTTGGATTTCTGGTTTGAGGATACAATAGAAAAAACATGGTACAAGCAAAGATCAAAATTGGTTTCAGAAAATTGTATGACCATGAGTTAAATATACCAATTCATATAAGTAATATCCAATAGATATACCTTAATCTTCCAACTAGGGAGATGTACATACCTGCAAGAACACCACTTATACAACTACCTCTCAATACCGCAAAAATTTCACAATAAACAAAAACAACACTAAAAATAATACCATTATAACTAACACAAACAACAGCAAACGAGCTGTAAGACAAATATCTCTGCCTCCTACCCAGTAAATCAACAATACTGCATACACTATGACTTTAAAAAATTCTCTCTAATATAGGCACAGAAAGTTATAGTTTATTATATAGTACTTTAATTTTATGGACCTCAGAATGATGAAAGGTAAAGATAATTTTGGTAGAATTTGAACTCCAAACAAAATACAAAGCTATTTTTCCCAGTGTTCTAATATTCTACCAATCTACCACCCTCAAAATTAATGTTGAAAAATTATACAATATAAAATGAGAGAGGCTCTACGTTGGAAGTCAACAAAAGCCTCTACATAGTTGCATGACATGTTAGTAATAGCAGCCAAACATCTCACAAGCACTTCCTACTGTCTTAAGGAAAGAATACATTGAATGATGCTACCCTACATGGTTCTAAAACATACGAAAGCCATAACTAGATTCATTTTCTTCATGTGTTTGCTTAAATCAGGTTGACCTAGGGCTAAACAACACCTGAAAATCCTGATATGAAGCTACTGGAAAATATCTGACACCCCTGATGCAATACAATATTTCATTGAAGCATGTTCAGTTGATTAGATAATCTATCTACTCTATTCCCTATAGCTCATACCTTCAATTTACTCAGTTAAATATTCTCATTTTATCCCTCTCAGTTAAATATTGTGGACATGAAGTCCAACAAACATTTAACCCATGACAATGTTGAAGAAACAGGGGCAAAGCTAATGCAGTTTAACTGAAAATTATTTATAGGTGACACTAAGCATTGCAGGTCAAAACCACTTTATTTTATTAAATTTGTTCATAATGTCAATAATATGAAAGCTATATGAAGTAGCTTTGGATGTTAATTGAGCAATTAATGATAACTTACATCATAATAAATAGACACCCAGTTGAATGTAATTGGATACTGGTGCGAAACCATTATCAGAGACTCAGTAGGATGAAAGACAATGTAAAGTCCAACAAGGATTTTAATAGAAACAATCTTCTAGGTTTTAAAGTTCCCTTTAGTATTTAGTTCTGGGTTCATGATTTTTTTTCTAAAACATCCTCTTCTATTTCCATAAAAAGTAGTTAGCACATGACATAAGAGATGTTATGCGTTCAATAATGGTCAATCAACTTTTGCCATTTACTCAAATTCATGGCAAAGTGAAACAGCATGACTAAATATAACTTTGTATCTAGTTAGATCCTTCTTTACTTATAAACAAATGAGACAAATGAGAAAGACCTTCCACTGGTTAAGAGGCTAATTTAATGCAAATAATATTCTCAGATGATTGAATGCCTTGGGTGAATTGAAGTGATATAGTATAGAAGAGGACACAGTGAAGATAACAGCAGTAAATTCAAGCTCTTGGCACATTTTGTGACTATTGCTGAACACAGACCAACCTCAAGGAGCTAGATGTTCTTTGAAGAGAAACAGTTAAGATAATAAAGAGTAGTGGAGAAAATGATTCAGAAAATAAAATCTACAGATCTCTTGTAGCTATTGCTCAATATTTATAATTAATAACAGAAGTGCTAATAAAAATCAGAGATAGGAGGATTTCGTTAGTGATGCTCTCTGCCATCTCCTTTTTTGTTTTAATACTTGTTTTTCTATGTTGGTCTAGAGTGGACATACCTTGCAGGCTCTATTAACCCTCTCTGGCATGCTTATTAGAAGTAACAAAAACTGCAGTATGACTTTCTATTCTAAATCATGTAATGATGATGATGATGATGATTATGTTAATGACTAAGATATCAAACACTAATTGAGATTAAAAAATGAAAAGAAAACTAGTAATATTTATAAATATAGGGATGTAATGTATAGTTGTTTTCATAGATTATATAAAGTATTTATTAGACTAAAATGAACTACTAATTGTGAAAGTAATGAAATGATAATTGGCAAATGAGTTTACAGCAATCATAAGCTAAAGCAGTGGTTCCTAACCTGTGGTCCATGAACTAAATTCAAAATTTCATATATATATATATATATATATATATATATATATATATATATATATATACACACACACACACACATACATCAGTATAAGCATATTAAAAGGGGTCTGTGGGAAAACTCATTTAAATAAAAGGGGTCCTTGGTAGTGAAAAGGTTGGGAACCACTGAGCTAAAGGATAAATTTATACCAAGGAGAAAAGGTAAGGGTTAGTTATCTGAAGTTAGAAATGAGTTGTATTTTTGTGTTACGCTTTTGTTATGGATTAAAAATCAGTTTTATTTCATTACAGCATCTACACAGACCACTAAAACTTGGGTTTATAAGTTTTTCCTATCCTTAATACCATATGTGGCTGGTTAAGAGTGCTAATAATGATCATATATCTAAATTTTTGAATTACTAAAGTTCTACATATCTCTTATTAACCAACCTTATCATGTAACAAAGCTGCCAATCTACTCAGGCACATCATTACAATATACACAACTCATACACACATTTAATCACTGCAAAATTTTCTCATATTTTTCTCTAACTCGCAAACATTAAAACTAATGTATCTTATCCTCTCTAGAAAAAAACATAAACATAAACACTGTTGAAATTCAAGTACATATATAATTTAAATTAATGGTTCTAAAAATTTATTTTGCATAATATAGGAAAAACGTTTGTATCTATATTTGACAAAATAAGCCAATATATTTTTCATATACATTGGATATTTTAAAAAGGTATTTTCCATTAGCTGTACTAAAATTGTGTGTGTGTGCACACACATACGCATGTGTACATGGTTGAGCATGGTCTTCCAAATGTTAGAAAGTATGAGTCAAATGAAATATTAAAAATCTTATTTCAAATTAATACAAACTATGGTAAATGTTGCATTTCAAACACATAGACAAGCAATAAAAATACATAGGCACATATAAGCATATAGCATTTTATGAATGAACACTATTTTAGTGTGCATTTGAAATGAAAGCAAATTTTGAAGACAGAAAACCGAAAGTATAGTTTTGGTTATATATATATGTGTCTTATATGGATGTGTATGGGTTACTGAAATGTGAATAAAATTTTAAGTAAAAAGAACTATCTCTATAAAACCTCATTCTATTAGAGCATATTCTAAGAAATAAATGTAATCTCAGAAAAATTCCTCCAATTGGAAAGAACTATGTAATGTCCAACTATAGAACAGCTTCAATAATTTGGCATTAAAGGCTTTCATAATTTTCATTATTTAATGTCCATCTTCCATGCATGCATGGGTAGGATGGTTCACAGGAGCTGGCCAGGTAGAAAAACAACCCTATGCTACTCTGTTTTGGCAGGGTTTTTACAGCTGGATGTCCTTCCTAACACCAACCATTCTGCAGAGTGGACTCAGTGCTTTCACATGACACCAGTACAAGTGAGGTTAGTTTTAGCATGATTTTTACAGTTTTATACATTGAAATGCAAGCCAGATTTTAAGAAGTAGAAAAATGTATCTCTGTTACACATAATAAAAAACAATATATTTGAAATATTTATGCAAAATTACTATGGTTCAAATTCAACTAATTATCTTACAACTGAGTGCTTTATTTCCAAGTTATGTCAATGTGTGTGTAAATAAAGGCACAGGCATCGCTGTGTGGTAAGAAGTTTACTTCCTAGCCACATAGTTCCAGGTTCAGTCCCACTAAATAACATCTTGGGCAAATGTCTTCTACAATAGCCATGGTCCAACAAAAAACCTTGTCCGGAAACTGGAAAACCTCCTCATATATATGTATATGTATGTATGCATGTGTGTGCATGTGTGTATGTATGCATGTGTGTGCATGTGTGTGTGTGTTTGTGTGTGTGTGTTACTATATCCTTGCCTTGACTTTGCATGATAATTGTAAATGAGTGTCATCATGATGAGGAAATATTACCTTACTTGGAAACAGGTGAGAGTTGGAATACCAACTAAAAGAAAATATCCAAAAATATAGACTTCAAAAGAACGTGAAATGACTGAAAGATTTTTGAGACCATCAACTATTATAGCTAAGTTAAGAACAAATGACATCAATAAATTTGAGCAATATACTGTAAATATATCTAAATTATTTAATTTATTTTAATGACAAGATATCAAATTTAGGCCTTTTAAAGACATTGGAAAATGTAGAAAGACATATAGTTAAGTGCGAGTTGCTACTCTTGAGACCATGAGCAGAAAATAATTTTTGATTAATTGAAATTGAAATCATATGCATGTTGAACAACAAGAATCAAGATGATGACTTGTATATTTATTCCTAATATGTTTCAACAGATTTGAAAATGGCAGATATGAGCAGGATCAAGGAACAGTTTGTTTGTTGAAAGTATAAACAAGGACATTGATTCTTGTTAGATCCATTAGTCTAGGAGTGCTTCTGCTTGATGTGATACAATGATGTTGAAAAAACGGCTGTCCCAGAATCTCTTGTATTAATGAATTGACTGTGTTATGAATACATATTCATTGTAAAGGAGAAGCTGTTCTCCTGTGATGAAACACTACAGTGATTAGCATATTCATGTTTGAATTTGCCAGAATATATTAAGAACAAATATGCATGTCTGCGTGAAATTAAAATCCTAATGAGAAAAAAAAAATCTCATAAATAATAACAAAAATTTATTCTGAAAAGGGCAAACAAAAGAAGCCTAAAATTACACAAAATCAGATAGATATGCAGGGATGGGGGAAATGAATCTGAGATGACAGCCATGTTGGCAACTATAAACATGTTTCAGTTTTATTTGACCTCCTCAGTGCAATGCAGCCCACATGATGTCTGTCAAGATCACTAAATGCCAACAAGAAGTAGCCTGTTACTTTTTGTGAAGAACATTTAGTGATTAGGTATATTAAAATGACATTGGAAAATTCTTGAAGTGTGTTTTTGCACAAAGAACATTATAGTTAGGTACATGCTACCATACTTGGTTGTGAACTGAAAATAATTTCTAAATGATTGAAATTATAACTCTAAGGAGAAAAAAAAAGGTCATTAGATTTAATAGAAATTTCTTCTCACAAGGAGCAAGTGAGAGAAGTCACCAAACTGCAATCAACCAAAAACAAAATGATGTGTAAGGCTCTTTGGCCTTTAAGTTATATTTTAGGACTTACAAGTCATAACTATGATGCTTTTTGACTGTCTTAAACATATTTAATATATACATGAACATTTAACATTATTTTCTTGCTAATCCAAGTTTCTCACTATAAGTGAATCCCCTCCTCTCTTTCACACTCACACACACACACATGCATGCACACACACGTACACACATGTAAATATAGTGAGCAAGGTTATTAAAATAGAAAGTGAAAATTATACAAATGTATACATCAATAAGGAGAAAATGTATGCTGTTTTTCTACCTACCTCTCTTTCATTATCTCCAAAAGGAATATCAAGTGTTCCCATAGCTCGGATAATAGCTACTAGGGACTGTATCGTGTTACTGTAGACAACAGGTTTATATTGTTTGTTATCTTCACTTGTAAAACCACCTTCATGAATAATCCTGTGAGAAGAAAAAGAAAAGAAAATATGAAAATAAAAAGATGTAATAATGTCATGCTAACTGTTCTGGAAAGAGAATTTAGAATGGCAACATGTTTAGAGAAGAATTCATGTAGCAATATACTGAATTTTTACAGAACTGTAAAAGAGAGAATTTCTAATCAATGCAACAAGACATGATCTAATTAGTTTGCTTTAAGTTGGCAATTCTTCGGAACTAGCCAGAAGTTAATCTGGCATACAATCTCATGACTCATTTTTCAAATAAGCTGGAAATGACTGTAGTCTTCACACAATACTCATGGGATAGCAGAAATAGATAGTAAATCAAGTTTATTTCAATACAAAAGAAACAAATAAAAAAAAATAATAACAAAATAAATAAAAATTATCTTGAAAGGAAATGAGCCTCCAAACTAAAGATAATAAAAAAAACTGCTTTAGAAAAATTCAACAAAGAAAAAAGGAAGTTGAAAACAAAAAGTTAAAAAAAGATTAAAACAATAATCAAATGAAATCAATAGTTTTAATGTTATAGTGTATGGAAGGCAATTCCTTCAATGTTATTTCTAGGGGATTTCTCTATTAGAATTGAAAGCATAAGTGAAATTGTGAAGAAAATGCAATGAAAGCTACCTACAACATGAAGTAAATTTATAATGGCCTAGATAGTAGAATTCTTTTCTGTTATGCCATTCCCTCTTGGGGGTGGAAGAGAGAATAAAAAAATTTAAAAACTACTTTTGATATCTACTTTTTGATGATAACATTAGTTGGAAAGAAATTTTTCAATGCATTTCAATCCTACACCATCTCATCTTTGAAGTTGATTGATACCCAACTTGGCCAACTTCTTGGTAGACTCCATTCTCTGATAAAAGAATCAACCAAGAATATCTAATAGATATTTCTTCTTTTTACATCAATCTAACCGACAAAATATTTAGCTATAACTTGATTGGCCCATGTATAGGAAGAGAAACCTCTTGTCAACGAGGTTAGCTGTTTACTATGATCTCCTTCAAACCCTTCCTCTATGCAATCATTATTTTCACTACAGAACTTACCATGTCACCTAAGCAGCAAACATTATGTCATTTATAATATGAGTTAACAAAAATGGCTCTATGTTAGTCATGGGCAAACTGCAGCATGTAGGACTCTCTGAATGGCACATCGAATGAAAAAATTACCTTGAAATTTTATTAGTAGTGTGACTTGCCTGATGATGAGCCATGTCTCATGTGACTTGCTTTGTGAAAAAAGGTGGCCCATACCTGATCTTTGTGACCCCATTCAAAGGAGACTTGGTTGCTAGAAATAGCAGCCAAATCTCCTTTAAATAATTCCCCTCTACATCTTAAATGAATATAAAAAAATGATACACTGGACAATGATGATGGCAAAGTGAAAGCTAGAATAATACCTCATAGGTCTGCATAATGAGAGTTGACCAGATGCTAAACAACTATTTTTTTTTTATCAAATCAATAGTTATGTGAAATGACCTATCAGCAGTGTGATGGATTTAACTATTTTCCTTGGATACCTTGCACAAGGATGATCAACATATATTGTAGTCTTCACTCTCTAACCAAGCTGGTTCTGTAAGTAGAACTCCTGTCATTTCTATTTTTGCTTCTTGTGCACCATGCTCTACACTGCATATAGGAGAGATCTCTTAAACTTTCTCACTCCACTTATTTCACTACCATGTACACACAGCTGCTCAATGTAAGAACTTCTTTGATTGCACTAATAGGTGATCAACCTTAAATGTCTCCCTTCCATTACATTCTTGTGGTGCACTCTACAGCTGGGTCTTATCCTCAACAAGTTCTTCCATCACAGGCAAATGAATACTTAAGAAAAAGCAGTCAAGCTGACCTAAGAATATCAAACATCAAAGTTGATGTAGGACAAAGATGTATGTGCGTGTGTTGTAGGTAGCTGAGACAGACTGAAAACATTACAGTATTTTGATATATTTCTCTCGGTTCTTTGTTTAAATCCTGCTGAACTCAACTATATCAGAGTCCATAAAATAGTAGCAGCTACATACTTGAAAGGATTCTTTCCCCTCTTTTTGACAATTTGTTTAGTATTTCTGGAGTTTACAAAATATGTCCTAGTCATATATTAATGGTAGTTAAATCTCCCTATAACTTTCTTATTCTTAGAATTACTTGCAGAAATTGTAGAGTATTGAACTAGTTTTATCCCTCTACATATAGTTTTCAAATCTCAAAGTTACTTTAATTTTTGCTTCTCTGGGGTTGATAATCAATCACCAGATAGTACAAGAGGTGACTCCAATATGATTCTTAAAATAATGTCGACATTAAAGAAATTTATAGAAATCTTGCTAAAGCATAGAGGAAGAACATTTAATATTGTAAATAACCATGAAGAAATGAATATTCTTTAATTAATTCCAATACTGACACACATTATTAATAAATAGATGACATGTAAAGAAAGAGATACAAACACATCACACTTAATCAGCTATATTCTAAATAAACAAAAGCATTCATTCATCTTGGTAGAAGTAAAATGACAATAGCTATAACTGTGCAAGAAACAGAACTCCATTAAACTACATGTCAGACTGCAGTTGCTTTAATTTCTGAGTGAAATGACATTCTGACTGTTGTTTGCCATCAATGGACTGCAATGCTAGTTTTAACAATGGCAAACAAACCCACAATATAGTGGAAAGAATTCAAAAGCCCGCAACAAAGGATAAAATGGATGAAGTAAAAGAGATTAGATAATAGGGAGGAATTTAGTTTCATTCAGGGTCAGTATCAATTTATATTTGTTGACCTGAATGAAGCTAATATTTGTAGAAATAAAATATTCTCTCCATAATAACTGAGCACATACAGCTGGAAAACTACAATGTGTGTGTGTGTGTGTGTGTGTGTGTATGCACCATAAATGATTAACAAACAAAATCAATCCTCTCCAAACAATGTTGTTGTTTCTGTGGTTATTCAAACATTAGTTTGTGAACAGAAATCACTCCAATGCCAATAATCTAAATAAATTTATTTGAAACAATTGAACAGAATTGAGAATTAAGTTTGTCAGAACTAATATTAGAGAAGACATAACTGAAAGTATAAAACAAAATTGACTTGTGTAGAATAGAGTAAATGGAGTAGTTTGCAAGTAAATGAAGATAAAACTACCTCTATTTTCCACATTAATCCTGCTTTAGCAAATTTTCAGGTCAACTGGCAGACTAGAGTATCAGAAGAAAAGTGACTAGAGGTATTTCTTCTGGCTCTTTAATTCTGAGTTCAAATCCAATGAAGATCAACTCTTGCCTTTCATGCTTCCTGGGTTGTTAAATGATGTACCAGTAATTCACTAGCCCCAACTCCTCAAAATTATTGGCTTTACAACTAAATAAGATGCCATTATTTATGCAATGCTTGGTATTCTTTTAAGCAGTCGTATCTCTGTCAGTCTTCACAAGCTATTGTTGTTCATCCTGATGAATATCTTGTCAAAATGGCTTCTGTATGTAATTTCATTCTCCTGCTAACAATATTATATAACAATAAAATGGGAAAACATATAATAAAGATTTATAAAGTGTTTAAAATAATTGAATTAAATGATAATAACTTACTATTATAGTTTAACATAATGATACGGGACAGAGGTCTGTATTCAATGTATTTAATGTTTGTATCATTGAATTTAATGGAATATCTCTTGCTAGTCATTAGTGAAACTGCTCACCAAAACACTTCATATTCTGACAATTATTGCTAAACTCACACACTAATGACACAGTTACTAAACTGGGGATCACTAAAATATCCATTATATATGAAGGGGAAAAAAAAGATTTAAACCTTATAAGACACCCTTGGGTAACTAACGTCTGTTTTTAATAACTGCAACATCACTGTCTTAATTAGGAGAAACTGTTCAGCATCCTGTACATGAGCAATGCATATATAGCTATGCAATACCAACTTTTTGTTCTACATGAAAAGTGTGGTGATGTTTTCAGTGAGAATATTACTACATTCAGAGATACCAAAGTTCACATCAAAGTCACTGAAACTGCACCAAAGTTTTTTGAAGCATATGTCTTTGAAGGGAATGAAGTTGAGCATAATAAATTGGAGTACGAAGATATATAATCAGCCCATGCATTATTCAAAATGGGCGTTTCTAATAGTATCAGTTGTAAAGGGTAGAACAATAAGAACTTATGAGGACTATAAGCAAACTCAGTAAATCAGCCACTTGTGATGGGTGAAAGGTTTCCAAAGCTTGATCATAGCCATACTTCTCAACAGTTGCTTCTGGGCAAAGATCCTCAATTACTAATGCTGAATATGCATCGAGAACCTTTTTTTTTATGTATGTGCAAGCATCCAGTTTTGGGTTAAGTATGTTCCAGTGCAAAATGGAAAAAAGTTCAAGTTATATATTGTTTGTGTTTGAGATGACAATAGTGGAAGGGAAGAATGATGAGCATGTTGAAAAGGTTCTGCATGTACTATCTAACTATGGTCTGAAGTCAAAAAAACAGAAATGAAGCTTTATGATTCCAGAGGAAGATTATTTAGATTCCAAAATAAACAAAGACAGTATGTTTCCAGAACCAGAGAAATTAGCACCAGTCAAGTCATAAATGAACCTAAACCAGAATATATTAATGAGATCAAATCATTCTTAGGGATGCTTGACTATTAACACAGGCACCAACCAAATAAGAGTTTTTACAGAGAGCTTCGAGAAAATATGTACCGTGGACATATGGTACAAACTGTATATGATAAAGTAAAGCAGGTACACTGTTCCTCTGAATTTTTGGTACATTATGATCCAAATAAGCCTCTGCTGTTTTCATTCTACAGAATTGGAGGTTTTGTTATTGCCTGATGCTTCTGAAAACCCTGTTATTACTTCCCAAACATTTCTGAGACTGAATGAAACTATGCTCAGATTGAAAGAGAACAACTGTGTATCACTTATCAAGCTAAGAAGTTTTACATATATCAGTATCATTGCAAGCTAACTCATATTACTAGCCATAAGCCACTTCTTGGATTCCTCAACTAAAGTAAACTAATTTCCTCAGTAACTGCTCTATGGATCTAATGTTGGACCCTACTTCTGTTGTCTTATTGCCATAAATTACTACACCAAAGCCCATTTGCATCTTGCACATACAAACATGGTTGTTTTTCATAGATTTATGTGTGTGTGTGTAAAACAACTTGTAGAATGTAGCAGTCACTATTTTGGTGGCATCCAATCTTTTATGTTTATTGGACAGTTCATTTGTAACTGTTGCGCCACTAAGTTTAGTTGTAATGTTAATTTCTCCTGTGTGCATAATCTTATGTTGAAATCAAAGCCGCATTTCATATGTACAAGTTATAGAGAAGAGTAAAGCTCATAGCAGCTACATTAATTTATTGACTGTTAGAGAATAGAAATAAAACCATTGTTTTAAATGTTATCCTGCAGTTTTGCTTATCATGGAATCAGGATTCTCTACAAACCATCTCAATGAATTATCTCTGAGGCCTTACATCTATAGTAGAAACCCTTTAATTTAGTAGTTATACTTCTTATTTCCAATTACATAAACATTGTGATTGCTTAATGATTATTACATCATTAACTGATCTTCAAACTTTTTTATTTGGATAGCCTCTTAAAAATATTAAGAAGATTGCCTCATCTGAGAATAAACCATTATGTATATAATATGTTGAAGACACAACTGAGACAAATTACACTTCTATATTCATTGTTATCAAATTACAGCAGCAGATCTAAATACAAATTTCATAAACTTACAATCCATTCCTATTCACACAGAACACCCTTTCTCTTGGAATAGAATTACTAAGCCTTGAGCAATTCATATTTAACTCAAATTACATTAACTTATCACAATTCTCCAAATAAAAATTCACCTCAGCTAAGATCTGTTTCATTTCCTTAAATGATTCATAAAAGCAAAGTAAAATCATTAAACTTTTTATCCTCCTTTATAAACCTTCTTCAATATCAATGCAAATGAAACCATTTTTGCAAAGTTGAATATTTACAACTTGTTACAGGAATAGATTTTTTTAACTAGATGCAAGTCTTACCACTAAAGTAAGAGAGTTTATTACCAGATAAACAGAAAGAAGGGAAGGTACATATAAATCTCAGACACATAAAAGAATGGGTGAAATAAAGTTTGAAAGCTGTTTGAATATTTATCATTATTTATTGGTGTTTTATTTATTTCAGAGTTCTCTCACTCATTATTAAAACATGCAGATAAGTTTAATTATTGCATATGTGTGTGTATATGAGAGAGAGAGAGAGAGAGAGAGAGAGGGAGAGAGAGAGAGAGAGAGAGAGAGAGAGAGAGAGAGAGAGAGAGAGAGAGAGAGAGAGAAACAGAAAGAGGGGTACAAAGACAGCTATGGATTAGTGTAATATACAAACACATGCAAGCTAAATTCAAAGATTATCAGTTTCATAAGGGAAGGGTTAGTGCTTCATTTTCATGGTCAATGGTTCAATACTAGTTAGAATTTGCTTTATGTAAACGTATTATTAACTGTGTAGCAGCTTAATATACACACCTAGTCAACTAAAAAAGTTGGCAATTATCTAATAGTGCATATGTACTTTCATGAACATAAAATAAATGATAGTAATGACAATGATGCTTAACTCTTGAAGATGAATTTGTTTCATTTAGTAAGGAGTAAGTCAGGAGTTTATAAGAAGAAATACATAGGCTTCTGTATTTGGATCAAGTTGCTTTCTACATTCTATACCAAGAATGTTTTTAGCAAAATCTAGAACTGACACATATAGAAAATTCTATACAAATTGTCTTGGTACATTTTGAAGAATTGATTCTAGACTTGCACACAAAATCTAAAACCTAAAGGAACTCTGATTCCAGAAGTTTGAAAGTGAATACATATTTCAGTTAGCAGTAGATTTCTGTATCATAACAGTTTCAAGGAATCCTTTTCATTCAATATTGTGATAGTTTTACAACAAATGTAGCAGAATTTTAGGTAGGCTGACAATCACTTTAAATCAAACCAAAGATAGAGCCCAAACTAAAAAGGACTCCCAACCAAGGGGAGCTTGGACGAAAATAGGTAGCATCTAAACCAGTGGTTCCCAACCATTTCACTACCAAAGACCCCTTTTATTTAAACGACTTTTTCCACAGACCTCCAGGATATTAAAAGGTCTCTCAGCTTAACATGTTCATGAACCCCCAGTACTACCTTTGTGGACCACCAGAGGTCTGTGGACCACAGGTTGGGAACCACTGCTCTAAACCAATGTTTTTCAGGGTGTTGGTGTATGCCCCACCAGTGTAGCATAGGTAACTGAATGGGGTATATGTAACAAGTGAATAGAACTTGCAATAAAGTTATAATTAAAACTTCTTTTGATTATATTTATATATTCTATATATTATTTTGTTTGTTTATGGTGAGGAGTATGTTTTGTTGGAAAATCAAAGTGGAGTGTGGAACGATAAAGGTTGAGAAGCACTACTCTACGTGGTCAATGACCTGCTAGAAATAATTACCAAAATTCCATGAAATCACATCTTTCCTTCTTAAGAGAACAATGTAATCCTTGATATATACTGAACAATGTAATGCTTGATACATAAAAAGATAGGATAGCCAAGGTTGGAAGCGTAATAAATAAATAAAAAAACTAAAAAAAAAAACCCAAAAAACTAGTGAAATAGTTTAGTGAACACAAAAATCCATATAGTGACTTAAGGAGCAGAAATGAACTAGCAAGTGATTGAGGAAGTTTAAGCTCCTTCTATACTACCAGCAACAAAGTGCTTGTCTCTTCACATAAAATGTAAATTGTATAGTGTATGTGATGTTGATAGGAAACGGTATAAGTCAGGAGTGAGTGGAGAGGAATGAACTGTATGTGATCAGTTGTTTGATTGCAAATAATGAATTAAGTTTAAATATGTAAAGGAAGTGGTGCAGGTTTTAGACATGCCAGCATGGAAAACGGACATTAAATGATGATGATATCAGAAGTAAACACAAATTTGTGATATGATACCAGAATATAATAATGTTTATGTCCAATACCACACACACACAACATATGATTTCCATGCTGGCATAGGCTAACTCATGTCAGCATGGAAAGTGGATATAAAATGATGATGATGAATGATGACAGCAATTATTTCAATTGAGCTGTGCATCTTCATCTTTATTTTTTTTTTTATATATATAATGTAACTTGTTTGGAACATTTCAATTATTATTAATTAGAGTAAATTTTATAAGTCTGAAAAATGCTACAGGAAGCAAACAAAGCAAATCAAAAAAAAAATTCTACAAGAACTGTGGAATAAGAACTGAATATGACTTTGAAAAGAAACCCCCCAAAAACAAAAAAAAAACTAAAAAAAAAATTAAAATAATTTGATGAATTGCAATTTTGCAAGAAATTTAACAAGAAAGAGTAGAGTAGGAACTTTCAAAAGAAGAGAAAAGTGATGACATTCTTAGATCAAAATATTTTATAAAAAGTAGAATTGGACATATCTAGCATAAACATTTTATGGCAAGAAAATTCATCGTTTGGAATATGAAAAATAAGAACCTAAAATTTATTAAAATGATTGAACTCTATACAATTTTACCACGAAAACTGTAAATCAAAATAATAGATGAACCAGAGCTAAGAATACTTTAGGAACAGATGATTTGGGGTAAAATAATCATGGAAGTATACCTTTTAAGATGAAGAGTAACAACAAATGAACAAATATACAAATATATTCTTTATCAACAAATGGAAGAATGGATCACTTTTACAATATGTATGGAAACTTAGGAAACAACTGCAAAAATAGATAAGTTATATCACATCAGAACATTAAAAATTGGTTTCTGAAGAGGAATTTAAGAAAGAATATGATTTGGACAGAATGTTAACAAAGCAAAAGCATACACAGAAGCAATGTGACAAGATGCAAATCAAAGTTTGGTTATCTCTAAATAAGCAGTCAATAGAAAAGGCACATTCCAAAATTATAACAATAATTTTTCTATGAATCAGATTTCCTGAAAGATACAGGACTCTTCTGAAATTTGGAAGAAATATAACTAAAACATGTGAAACTCAAATTCAAGTTATATGTAAGAACAACTGCACTAATAGAATGTCTGATGCATTTAGTAAATCAACTCATAATAGAACAAGGAATGGCAATGATGAGCAAAATAATAACAGTTGTTATATGAATTGAACACAGAGTGCCAAGACAAGATGGTTACTGAACAAGAGAAACTGAAGGTAATTAGTTTTTCAGAGGAAACATTAACATCCACTCCCCAAAATGTCTTTTTTCAAATTAAAAAATGACAACACAGAATCCTGCTAGTTGAACGTTTGTTTAGGAAAATCCATTTGTTTGATGATGAATCATTAGTTAGAAATAAAGGTGAATTTTGTCCAAAGAAAGAAAGGAGTAAAACACTTGATATTTACTATGAATACATGAATTTTCCCCTTGAAATAACTGAAAATCCAATTTCTCAAAACAAGAACAGAACAATCTAAATGATCTATGAAAAAGATTGAAATTAACATTTAAAGAAGCTGATGATGGTAATACTGTTGCTATTATGGATACAGATTATTATAAAAAAAAGTACTTAAGATATTAAATAAATAATATTACTATGAAAAAACAAACAACTATAAATAATCAAAAATAGCATGAAATTTACTGACTATCGAGTATGTACCATATATGTTTGATGAAAGGAGTTGACTAATGTATGCAAAATCAGACGCAAAAGCAGCAATTTCTATGGCTTACCTAAAATATATAAAAGTAAAGCTATTGGTGACATAAAGACACTAAAATCAAAGATATTAAAATAAAATCTCTAGATGATTTTAAATGAAGACTGATCATAGCAGGTTTTTAAACCATACTTAAAATATATATAGAGTTTTATTCAAGATGATCCAGATAAGCTTAATTACTTACCAGAAACAGCAAACCAAAATACAATTACTGTTTCCTTTCATGTTGTAAATTTATATGCTAATATCAATCACAAGTAAGGAATAAATGCAATTAAATATTGGCTTCATGCATATCAATTTGAATTAGCAGAATGCAGTCAAAAGATTTTATCAATAATGGGCTTAGATTTATATTACAAAATAATCATTTCATAGTCAATGAATCAGTGTACTGACAAATATCAGAAACTGTAAGGGCACTAAAGTAGCCCTCATTTATGCTAGCTTTATAGATATTTGGGAACACATTTTATGCACATTTAAAAGACAACTTGAAAATGTCTAGGTAGCTATTTTATTTCATAGCAGGATAAACTTATGGAATTTAAAAAATATGATTAACAATGAAAGCTACAGTATTAAATTCACAGCAGAATTCAACCAGAAGAAACTACAATTTTTAAACAATTATGTAAACAGGTAAGACAGAAACAGACATTTACAATAAACTTATAAATTCGAATTCAAAGCAGTAACTTTTCTTTACATCCTATCATTTTAAACATACAAGAATAACCATTACATTTAGCCTTACAAAAAAAAAAAAAATTCACAAAAGTATTGAACCTTACAGAGTACAAGCAAAAACTGGAAGAATCAAACAGTCTAATAGCAAATGGAACAGAAGTAAAATATATATTCATCTCCAGGAAAGCAGTATTCAGTCAATGCCCTCATTTAAAACGTTTCCTACTTCAGACTTGGAAGTCTCCTTTTGTTGAATAACCGCCATCTCACCCGCAGCACGAACATTTATCTTTTTGTTTACACAACTAACTGACCAGTATGTATTTCTTCCTCCAGTTGTAGAGAGGTCATGTGCCTTCAGTCATTTGAGTTTGATGAGTCACCTATACTGATAAGCACTCTATAGGTGTGAAACCAATGGTCACTATGACTGGCCATAACTTTTAACTTCCTAAAAAATATATTACTGCTCTCATGCTTTAGAGTGTGTGTTTTTTGAAGATATATGAACTACTGATGATATATACTGCATTCAAAAATATCACTTTCTTGTCTATATTATACAATACACATTTGATGCTTCTAAAAAATAAATTTGATTATATACATATGTGGTTGTTATATCTATCTATCTATCTATCTATCTATCTATCTATCTATCTATACATACATACATACATACATACATACATACATACATATATATATCATGTTTGTGTGTGTGTGAGCATCTTAGTTTAAAAATAAGTACACTGCATCCAGCTATAAAACATGACTTCAGAAAAATAGTTCAATCCATGCCAGCATGGAAAAGTAAACATAAAACACATGATGATGATGATGATATATGCAAATTTCACAATCGTTGTTTTCAATGCTGACTTTTTCAAGCTTTGCATAAGTTGGATGGGTCTTTAGTACAGTATCTCAGCATTTATTGTGGTACTTTATCTCTTACACAACATTGAGATCAATCTTTACTAACTTTCTCATGTCTTCCTCTTCCGCAGGTTGCTTCTACTGCTCATTTGTACTCTTGTCATTCATGCACATTAACATTCCACATTCAATGAAACAATGCTTACTTCATTTCTTTCCAGCATTTCCACACATTGCATTTTCATTTCTAATGTTTCAATACTGCACAACATTGTACTTTACACATAAGCAAAATACAATAGCTGCATGGACTTTTTCCATCCTGTTCTTACTCTGGTTATTATACTTTAAGAACTTTCATCTCCACGACTGATTAGGCCACCTAAATAATTATATCTATCAACTACTTCTAGGGAGCTTTTCAAGCATTTGAAACAATTTGACAATTTGCTTTTTTGGTTCACTACTTCTGTGAATATGAAGTTTTTCCCTCTCTGTCAGCCTGTTTGGGATTCCACTGCATTTCTTATGGACTTACTGTTAACATTTGGAACACAATACAGAGTTCCTACCAACACTTTTCCAATATACTGAGTATGAACTCTACCCTGATAGCAGTAAGGCTCTGTCTTTTTTTCTAGTTAATTAAAACTTTTGTCTTGTCTATGTTTACTTAGACAATTCTTGATTCTAGGTTCACTTGTATATTTCAAATTATTTCCTAATAATTCTTTGAAAGATTCAACCAAGAACTAGACACATACATACTTCTTAACCATACAACCACAGTTGTATGTATGTATTGTGCGTGTGTGTGTGCACATATTTATATACAAAATTATGTTATATTACATCATCACAATCATGACATAATTACACACACACACACGCACACACTATAATCAAGCATGGGTGTGTGTGGTTAAGAAGCTTGTTTTCCAAACCAGCAGTATTTGGTTCATTCCTGTTGTGTGGCACCTTGAGTGCCACACAAGTGTCTTCTACTATAACCCTGTGCTGACCACTTTGAATAGATACAGCTGATGAAAACTGAAAGAGGCTTGTTGTGTGTGTGTGTGTGCATGTATGCATATGTATGGGTGTGTGTACTTTTGTCTTGACGTCACATGATGGATGTAAATGAGCATCATCATCATACAAAAGCAGTCAATTTCCAGACTTCCATGAAAAACATATCCAGCAATGGGAAAATATTACCTTGTTTGGAAACAAGTGAGCGTTGGTAACAAGAAGGGCATCAGATAGAAAATCTGCTTTCACAAATGCTGTCTGAGTCATGGAAGCATGGAAAAGTGGATGCCAGATGATATACAGGGTGTCCCAAAAGTCACTGATGGATATCAATTTTTAATAACTTCCTTAACTCTTCAAATAAATGCAGGAAATTTTGCAACACCACTACATCACATATCAAAAATGACATCACTTAAATGGCAGACATTTTCGGCTTCGCAAGCCTGTGTTCTTTCCAAAACCTGCATCATAAAACCCTCAAGAGTTTCAAATCCTACTTCTCTGATTTCTCTACTGATGTTCTCCTTCAGTTGCACCAGGGTCTCCAGTTTGTTGATGTAAACCATCTCTTTCAGGTATCCATGATTGAGACCTTTTGTGCCCAGCCAATCAAAGTAGGCCTCACACATGGTTCCAGCAAGATGGGGCAACTTCCCATACCGCAAGAGAAATAATGCAGTTGCTACGGCAGTGCTTTGGAGAGAGAATAATCTCCCGCTACGGCAATGTCAACTGGCCTTCACTTTCCCCAGACTTGACAAGTCCAGATTTTTCTTGTGGGGATACCTGAAAGATAGGGTTTATGTCAACAAACTGGAGACCCTGGTATAACTGAAGGAGAACAAGAATAGAGAAATCAGAGAAGTGAGGTCTGAAACTCTTGAGGGTGTTATGGTGCAAGTTTTGGAAAGAGCACGGGCCTGTGAAGCCGAAAATGGCTGCTATTTAAGCAATGTCATTTTCCCTCTGTGATGTAGTGGTGTTGCAAAATTTAACTTGTGCATATTAATTGCCCTTACATCCTTTATATTGTATCAAAACTTCATACATTTATTTGTAGAGTTAAGGAAGTTATTAAAAATTAAAACTCATCAGTGACTTTTGGGACACCCTGTATGTATGTATGTATGTATGTACGTACGTACGTATATATATATATATATATATATATATAGATATACACACACACACACACACATACACACACATATATATATATATATATATATATATATATATACAATCACATACATATGGAGGGAGAGTTATTTTGTAGATATATTTACACACATAATTATACATGTATAATTAAATTTAATTACCTACATAGAGTCACACACACACACACACACACATTTACTGTATACTCACAGAGATCAATATGTCTCAAATATATAATTTTTCTGAATTTAAGGTTTTCTTCCCTTATGGAAGTAATGAATGACCATAAAACATAGGGAGAAATATATTGAAGACTATAATAAAGCGAAGAAGGTAAATAGGTATGAGGTAGCTTGTTGCAATATAGTTGGGTCATATGATGGGCAGATGACTAGAAGTGCAGAAAGGAGACATACAGCAAGAAGACATTGATATAGTAAAAAAAGTGATCATAATTACATTACTAACAATTTATTTTATGAATAATAGCATTTAATCCTATTTGATTAAACACTGCTACGATACTGATCCATCATTGTAGTACTCCACAGAGGCGATTATTAAATGATGGTGTAATCTATGAAATAACAACATCAAAAGATGTAGGAAAATAGTTAAGTGGTGATTTAACAGGATTATAAGTGAGAGAGGAGAGAATCTGAGGTTAAAAGCTAAAATCCATTAAAAATTTTTTACAAACATATGTAAGTATCCACATTTTTACAAGACTATTCAACTAGATAGGGAAGGAAGAGATGACAGTACACACACATACAGAACACACCAGTAGCAGTGGTTGGGTATTAACAGGAATATGAATGGCATGAACTGTAGTAGTAAGTGTTTTATGGATGCATGCTCTAACACTAACTACTCCAATGTGAAGTGAAAGTACTGCTGTCTATTTAGCTTGGATAGAAGACTGTTTTCAGTTGTGATTCAATCCATGCAGTATTATCATAAATAAATATCAATTGTAGATATAATAATATTTCAACAATTTTAACAGCTTATGTGGTACTCCGCAGAGACAGCTATCAAATGATGTTGTAATCTATATGAAATAACAGCACCAAAATATGTTTCAGAAAAATAGTTTAGTAACGATTTAACAGAATTGCATGTAAGTGAGGAGGGAAATCTGAGTCTAATAGTTAAAATCTATGAAAAGAAATTTACAAACATATGCAGACAGATATAGCTAAAGAGAAACAAAAACTAATATTTAAGAAGAGCATCAACAGCAGCAGTGACTGCAGCAGAGTGACAGCAGCAGTAGAGGTAGGACAAAAGTAGGATGATTTTCTTCTTTTACAGTAGTAAGTGACTACAATTTTACCAATAGTGTTACTAAGGAAACAGGCAGAAATTCAGCAAGAGTTCCTGCTTTGCTATCGATCTGTCATGCCAGATAGACAAGCAAGCAGCAGCAGCAGCAGGAGTAATAGTAGCAGCAACAGCAGCAGTAGTAAGCAGTGATGTCATTCTCCTGCTTTTCTACTCAATGAATGAACGTCATCAAGTCTGAGAAATAGATTGAAACAAGATGTAGTTGTTCTATCAAGCAGCTGGATTGGGAAACGTTGGAAGATAATATTGCAAGTGATCAGTGATAAAATATATAAGATAGGGTGACTTTTAGTTGTTGGTGATTGGCAACAACTAATGACAGTTCATGAAGCTCTGTTATAATAAAACATGGCTACTGCAGTAGTGACAACTGGCAGAATAGTTAGCCAACAACAATCAATACTAGGGCTTGAAATGAAACAAGTCCAATAAACATGCAGAAGCATGGCAAAATACCTGAGCAGTATGTAATGTATAGGATTGTGAATACATTTTCTTTGTACTGTAATAATATTAAACATGTTGGAGATATGTTAGAAATTGATACTTTAAATGAAGAACATCTGATATTTTACATACTACATGCAACTGGACATAACATTATAAAACATTCACGTGAAATACAGGGGACATTACACATTAATTAAATACAGATACTGCTATATGTTAATCGCAAATGAGACTATGATAAACATGACATTACGTGGTAAACACAAACAATGCTACAAGTTAAATGCAAATGCCATAAAAGAAGCAACTCGTTTAAGTACTTTTGTAATTATTTTATAAAATTATGGATTATAGGTTATTAAAACTAAGCAAAATGGTTATAAGTTGCTTCATTCTACCAAAACTTTTAGAGTAAAAGTGTTGAATTAGAGGATGAAAAATATTTAAAAAGGCTTTATAACCTCTAATTTGACAGCTCTGAATTCATATTCTACTAGTGGCAATCATATATTGCATTATTGTCAAATATTAATGTAGCTATGGCAATGAAGCAAATAACCATACTCTTACAACAATACATCATGCCAAGAAAAGAAATTAGTGAGGAAGTTCTAAGATATAATAATGGTGTATAGGAAGGTGGATTTGCTGAGCTCATTAATGACATAAGTGGGAAGAAGTAGTTCTAGATGGGCATTTAAAGTGAACTCTTTGCTAAATTTACTAAGCCCTTCAACATTACAATATTTCATAACCAACTGTAGGAAGATATCTACATTATACATAGTGGAAGGGGGAAATATCTTAGATACAAGTATTTAAACTTTTCAAAAAATGTTTCCATTTATTTATTGATTTTGTTTTTACGATTTGATAACATCTATTTGAAAATTACTTTTCTTTTCAAGCAAATGGTACACTATGAAAGATTGTTTCAATCACTTCTTGTATTCATTAATTATAGCCACAGCCAATAAATTGGCATAATTATTTCTAGTATTTCAAGTTTAAGATAAAAATTCAGTGTTACGAAATTTGTGTGGCTATAAGACAACACTCAATCAAACTGGCAAAAGAATATTTTTCTTGCATGTTATAATTCAATTTAAACATAGAATATAGAGGCATCAATTATTTGTAGAGCCCTAAGTTAGTCCTATTTTAGCAGACAACAAAGGTGATCCATCATTAGCCAGTCTGTCGTGTCCTTTTTAAAAAACAGTAAAGGGCAGTTTGATGGAGACTTCTAACAGACTGAGTGATCATCCCGTGTTAACTCAAGACATCAATTAGGTAAAACTAGAAATCCAGGTCCATCTATACCAAATGGGGCACACACTGAAAAACAAAAAAAAACCCCACTCAACTGGAGAATGAAATTACCCTTCCATTATGTCCTTGAATGCAACAGTAAGTTGCAATGAAGATATTTTTATATAGTTTTATGAACTGAACTGAAATTTAGGTTAAATTCATGAATATTATTAAGTGTTACAAATTTTTGTAAAATCAATGAAACTGAATAGTCTGTTGTATATTGTAGTAACTTAGCTGAGATATAAATAATTAGTTTTGCTCCAAAGATTTAAAGTAATGTTTCTATTACATAACTATTCACAAATAACTTGTGAAGGAAGCCAATGTCAAAACTGTTGTCTATAATCTTATTTTCCACACTAATATTCCAACACTTGGCTGGTTGAGACAATTGAAACTTGTTCTTCATATAAGTCTTCATTTTCCATCATAACCCCCCCACCACCACTACCACCACCAAAAACCTTTTGTTTTACTTTATTAATTTACAAGATCTAACTAGAACTAAGAGAATCTCAGAAAGTGGTAATCAAAAAATAGACTTATGGAGAATAGCACAAAATGAATTCAAAGATCTGTTCTTTGGTGACACAGCAATGCTAATCATCATCATCATCATCAATACCACCACCGCCGTCACCGCCACCACCACCATTTTCACACACACTTTTCCATGCTTACATGGATCAAATGGAATTGGTTGAGGCAGTTTTCTATGGTTGGATGCACTTCATGTCATCAATCCTCATGTGTTTCCAAGTAAGTTAATATTTCCTCTCAGCCAGATACAGTTTTACAGAAGATTGGAAATGAATGGCACCACTTGTATGATGATGGCACGACTTTCACACAATATCAAGGACTCTCACACACACACAAACACACACACACAAATGTATATACATGACAGGCTTCTTTTAGTTTCTTTCTACCAAATCCAATGACAAAAAATTTGGTTGGTTCAGAGCCATAATAGAAGACACTTACTCATGGTGCTATGCAATGGGACTGAATCAGAAACCATGTGGTTGGGAAGCAAGCTGCTTACCACACAGCCATGCCTGTGCTAATGCTAAATGCAAATGTGCATTGTATATGCACTTATAAGAGAGCTTGATTATATGAAGATATAACATCTGGCACTCTTACAAGTTCAGTGCTTTAATCAGTGTTTCTATGAAATGAAGTTGAGCAAATGTACATATCAAAATTAAAAATGGATGTTGTAATGGTAATAGCATACATATACTTTTGGAATAAGTGATTTGCTACAATATTTTTTTTGGTATCACACTATTTAGTTATGTTGTATTACATTTGTAATCCTTTTTATAATGAACAGGTTTACCTACCTAGACTTGTTGAATAAGAGTACTAAAAATTAAAACTTCTTTTGTGAGTCTTCAGTTTGTGGATGAAAATTAAACCTCCTGTAGATATAATTACTATTCTAGTGGTAATGTTGGTAAGCAGTTTCAAACATCGTTTTCTACTTCACCAACTGTTTTAACTTTCACAAGTCAGCATACTCTAGAAGTTATCTTTAGAGACAAGATGGTAATCAGGTTTCCATAACTTTCATTTAATTTTTTTAACAAAATTGAATTAATATATTTAATACATAATTTTTTTTAAATAACAATCAGAATAAAATGTCATCTTCATCACTGTTAAGTCTTGTGACATTTTGAAGTAGGGAGCAATCTGATACCTCTAAACATTTTTTACCCAATAACAAAAACTGTTAAATTCACTTTTCATTTATTTTTTTAAGATGTCAAAAGTTTGGTTATACAATATAATTTGGCCACAGACCCAGTTTTCACTACAACTGTTTGTAACTGAAACTGTCAGCAACAGGCTGCAGTTGTGCAATGAAAACTGATATCCGAAAAAATAAATGGAAAGTGAATTTAAGAGTTTTATTGTGTGTTTTTAGATAGTTAAAATGGCTCTTGTATGAAGTAACTGTTCCAATTTCAAGAGGCAGTCTCAGATCAAATCACCTGTTAGATATACAAAACTCTGAATTTTCCTTTGAAGTTTCCCACTAAAAGTTTACAAATAAACTTGAAACCCAATAATATAACTGACAGTGTTTATGAAATTTAAATTTTACAGCAGCAGATTTCTTTCGTACAGAGAACTATCAAATTTTGAAAGGTATTCAATTATTCAGATATGGTCAGTCTTTACAAATATCAAAGCCAAAGCAGTAGGTGTTTTTATTTGGACTCCATGGTAGCAACTTCTAAATTTCAAACTCAATACCTATCAGAGACCACACAAAATGCACAGAATGGACGATTGGAATTTAACACAGAGATTTTGATAGTGCACATCTCTAATTTTATATTATTAACAGAATTTACAATAGGACTAAATTTTTACAGTATTTAAAAAGATTTTCAAAATTTAAATTTTGCCATGAAAGCCAAAACAAACCAAATAAAATAGAATCATCTTTAAATAAGTAGTAATTTAACTCAGCAATATAAAAGATGAAAGCTGATCCATGATTCATGCAAATATATTATCAAGTCTTGTGTCTTTGCTGCAATCAAGGTGAAAGTAGCTATTTGAAATCAAAGATCCACTTAATAACGGAATGGTCAGAAACAGAAACAGCACAGGGCTATAAAAACATTTACGCAAACAATATGCAAATATTGTGAAAAAAAAAACAAAAAGACAATCTAGCAATACTAGAATCATTGTCATCATCATAACACCCACTTTTTCATGCTTGCATAGGTCAGATAAAATTTGTCAAGGCAGATTTTTTACAGACACATGCCCTTCCTGTAACCAATGCTCACTTGTTTCCAAGTGAGGCAATAGAAGTAATATTTTCCCATGGTTAGACATGTTTCTATGGAAGATTGGAATGCTATGACAGTGATACTTGTTTACAACTATCATGTGGTGAAGACAAGGTAACAAAAACATACCTTCACACACATGCATGCATACACACACACACATATATATATATACAACTTGCTGGGTTTGAACTGAGATGTATAAAAGGAAATAACTAAATGCTGAATGTCCTTTTGTCCAGTGTTGTATTGATTCTGGCCACCACTGTTATATGTTGTAACATAATCACGTGATTAACCAGACTGTTGGATGTTGTTATACATTGCTGGTCACAATGTGCTTTGCATTGTTTTAGCTTTTGAATGATACCACCCTGATGGTTAGGCAAGCAGGGCAACATTATCTCTCATTGGAAGGCAAGTTGTTGTAGAATTACCTGTTTACAGTTGAGTAGACTGGAGCAGTGTGATATGAAGTGTTTTGCTCAAGACCACAATGCAAAGCCAGTCTGGCAATCAAACTCATGATCTTATAATCGTGAGTGCAACTTGTCTAACCACTAGGCCTTGTGTCTTCACTATGACATAATAATAGTAACTAAGTAAGAGAATACCAAACTGTTTATGTATCTCTGATCCTTATACCAGTTTAAAAGATATTTTAAAGAAATGGTTGCACAGACTTTAAGCAGATAAACAAAATATTGTGTATTTCAATATAATCAGTTTAGTAATTCCAGTAAACTACTTATCATCAACATCATAATTGTCGTTTAATGTTGGCCATCCATGCTGGCATGGGTTGGATAGTTTAACAGGAGCTGGCCTGGCAGGAGCCTGCACCAGGCTTCTGTGTCTGTTTTGGCACAGTTTTTACAGCTGGATGCCCTTCCTAACAGCAACCACCACCCAGAAGAGTAGACAGTGTTTTTTATGTGGCACAAGCTCAGGTGAGGTCAGTTTTGGCATGGTTTTTACAGTTGGATGCCCTTCCAAATGCCAAACACTTTACAGTGTAGACTAGATGCTTTTTGAGTGGAGTTATATATATAGAAGTAATTTCAACAATGAAGGAGGAAAAATGAATTATCATATTGCAAAATCCCTAGAGAAAACGGGATTTCTCTTCAGATAGTAGTTCTTACAGACCTCTACTCTTACCCTAATTTATCCTTGTATATAAAAATTCTCCCATGCATACATACACACATATACCATCATAAAGACACACTTGTGCAAATGTGTGCATGTGTCTGCCTGTCTATATAGGTAGAGTATAATCAAATGGATAATAAGTTTGCTTTGCAAGCATTAGGTCCAAGGTTCAATCCCACTACTTGGCATCTTTGACAAATGTCATTTTCAATAGCCTTGAGTTAACCAATATTTTGTGAGTGAAATTGAGTAAGCAAAAACTGTACAGAAGCTCATCAGATGAATTATATATGTAATTCAAAGGCACAGCCTTGTCACACACTGTCATGCTGATTCCAATTGGGAATCACATTAAGGGGACAAATATCTTGTGCAGTGCTCAGCTACTTACATTCAAATTCAATAAGCACGTAATTCAGTTGATTGAAACTGACCTAAGATATATCCAACCAAACACACACGTATGCGCGCACACACACACAGAGTGAAGGTATGTGTAACTTAGTGGTTACACAACTTCATAATCATTAAGCTAATGATTATGAAGTTGTGGGTTCTAAGAAGTGTGTTGTTTCCTAGATCAAGGAAATTCATTTCATGTTGCTCCCATCAACTCTGCTGAGACTGAGTACCAGGTGATTGTTGGTACAGCACTCCCTTTCTCTCCCATTCAGTTACCACATCCTTGATGTTCTACTGGGCCAAGAGGGTGTCTATGTCTGCTCACAACTAATATATATATATATATATATATATATATATATATATATATATATATATATATATATATATATATATATATATAGTCAAGCTACCAGGTCAGACTCACTTGTGAGTGACAGCTAAGCCCTTATATACTCTACTACATCATTTTACCTTCACCTCTAGTAATGTCTATAGTGCTAGTTGTAGTATGTCCTTATTCAGAGAACTGATATGCTGAGAGGTATGATGTGAGGGCCATTGACTACATTTTTTTTTTTACTGATATTTTTTTCTAAACTTAACTTTAAACTACATGCAAACATACACACACACATACACACACACATACACACACACCATATGTAGACGGTTTACTTGATACATGTAGCAATTGTATGTTTGTTCTGTTGAAAGAGATTACTAGATTGTCATGTTTTTCCACAGCAGGATGTTCTCAAGGTCTCTGTTTATTGGGCTAGTGCACATGGCCTGTGGTATTAAGGTTTTGTGTAGAAGGTAAGGCAGGAAGGTGAAGAATGGTGTTGTTAGATGTAACAGCAAGTCAGCCATTCACGCACAGAAGAAAGAGTTGTAGGAGACTAAGAGATAAAATTTGGGTGTACACAGTGTGGGTCAGAAAGTGCCCTATTGGCACACAGTGCAATAGAGCAGTCTAACAGGAAGCTTCTGACCCAAGAAAGGAGACAGATGAAAATCATAAGTGGATATTTTAGATAAGTTGTCAAAACAGATTGGTTGACTTACTAGAGTGTTAAATTACCACATAGAAAGTAGAAGTCCAAATTTAACCACAATTATTACATTTGTCTATAATCAAAGCATATTCTACATGAAAAATATACATAAATTCTCTGTTGACAACTGGGCACTTAGCTGTAGGAAGAACAAGACATTGCACCAAATCTTATCCATAAGAAAGAAGTTTACTATGTTATTTTCAATTTGATTAAAATAGGAAAAAAATTAGGTGAAAAATTAGATTGAAAGAATTGAATACACTTGAAACTATCAAGTCAGTTTAACAGTATTAGTTATGCTACTTAGGTTTGTTTATATCAGGACAATTCTGATTTCAGAGCATAGAAAAACAAACAATCTTAAATAACTAGATAAATGTAATCCCATTGTTGTATGTCAATTGGTCAATCAGCAAAGTGCTATTCACTCGACTTAGTCTAATCTCCTTAATAGGCTTTCAATGCCAATATATAACCTCCATTAATTGATATAAAAGTAAAACTATCACCTGAATATCGTTAATTTGGCATATTGTATGTGACGGTCTTCAATTTCATATGGCTTTATGGTGGTCAAAGAGACTTTATCAGCAAATAATCTTTCCAGCAAAATATATGTAAATAAAAAGAAAATATCTCCTCAATCTTTCCTAGCTGTGAATACTGTACTTTAGCCTTCATCTCCTTTCTGCCTGAATTGTCTTAAAAATTAAAACCATCTCTTTTTATAGTAATCTCTGGTTTAGTGGAGGGATAAGTTAAGGGAACTATTTTCTTTTATTGGATTGGATTGGAGAAGGATGTGCTCGTGACCTTCTCAAGCCCTCTGAAACCAGCAAGTTCAATTCAGTTAAATGTTCCTCTTGAACAATTGCAAATTGACAAGTGCAAGAAAGGATATTTCAGAGAGTTGACATTCTAGAAGGGCAGACTAAGTTTAGTGGTTAGTGTGGTACTTGGGTACATGGGTGAGGAGAGGGAAGACAAGTGAACTGGAAGAGCTTGAGTGAAGGTAGTATGAGATTAGTTCTGAAGAGCAAAGACCAGTGTATAAAGGTAAAAGAGGCAGTAAAAGGAGACAAGTCTGGGGCTATAGATCCAAGTATGCTGGAAAGTGACTTTACACCAATCAGCTGGGTGACTTATCTTTAGATAGGGTCTAAGAGGTCTGTGCATGTAGCAGCAATACCAACCCAATATGGGAGCAATACTTAATGGTGAACCTTGCTTGAGGTTTGTACAGAGTTAGTAGTTAATAGGCACTGAACTACTTTCTGGTCATAAAAGGTAAAAACAGTCTTCATTATGTGAAGGATGTGCATTTGCCAAGAGAAATTCTTAATAATGGTAAAACCTAGAATAAGACCATACTGTTTCTATAACTATACTTCCTCAACAAAATTCTGTTTGTTGTCCTATAGTAATTCATTTACAATTGTATTGCCTTCTTAATGTTTCTGTAAATGTTATCCAGTTGCCTTTCTTCATATTGTGTCTTTCTGCTTTGAGTTAAGGGCTTGTTTGATTGGTCATAAGACAAAGGCGCCAATCGTATTTCCTCTGTTTAAGACTTACATAAATATTAATTTACATTAAAATATTCCATAGTTTGTTATAAATGTAGATATGTGTATGTGTGTATACAAACATATGCACACAATTTTATAAACGTGCATATACCTCTATATATTAATAAAACAGTATATTTCTACCTTCATTTTGTATATCAGTAGGGAGAGAGACAAAGAGGATTCTAAGAAGTGAGATGCTGGGTAAGAGTGGGAGTTAAAAGTAGACATGCAAGAAAAAGAGCAATAGAAAGTTGGGAGATTTAAACAAGGAGATGGAGAAAGTAGAATATAAAGGCACAGCAAAATTTGTGACTTCACTGCATCACTAGTTATCTCATTTTCTCTCAATATCTGTTTGTCTGAAATGTCTTTCAAGTGTGTCTTTATATAAAATAATAACGCCTTTAGTTGTAAATATTATTTTGCAACAAGAATGGAAAATTGTTAAGATCTTATGTACATCATCATCATCATTTAACGTCTGTTGTCCGTGCTGGCATGGGTTGGACGGTTTGACTGGGCTGGCATGCTGGAAAACTGCACCAGACTCCAGTCTGATTTGTCATGGTTTTCTATGGCTAGATGCCTTTCCTAACGTCAACCACTTTGAGAGTGTAATGGGTGCTTTTACATGCCACTGGCATGGGTGCCATTTGCATGACACTGGGGTGCATTTACATGCCATGGGCACGGGAGCCAATTTGCGTGACACCGGCATCTGCCACAACTGCAATTTTGCTTGGCTTGAGGCGTTTTCTCAAGCGCAACATAATGCCAAAGGTCTTGGTCATTGCTTCCGTGACGCCAAACACTTAAAAGGAACTCAGTCATTTTGCCTGTGAGGCCCAATGTTTGAAAGAACTCAGCTACCTTGCCTCTATGAGGCCCAACGCTCAAAAGGAACTCAGTTAATTTGCTTCTGTGAGGCCCAACACTTGAAAAGAACTCAACCACTTTGCCTCTGTGAGGCCAAACAGTCAAAAGATGCTCTTTACGTGTCATCAGCATGGGTGCACTTGGCTTGACGGTCCTCTCAAGCACGGCACATCGCCAAAGGTCTTGGTCACCAGTCATTGCCTCTGTGAAGCTCAAAGTTTGAAGGTCGTGCTTCACCATCTTGTCCCATGTTTTCTTGGGTCAACCACAGGTTCCCTCCACAGTTTGAGATCTTCACTTCTTTACACAGCTGTCCTCATCCATATGCATCACATGACCATACCAGCACAGTCGTCTCCCTTGCACACTACATCTGATTCCTCTTATGCTTAACTTTTCTCTCAAGATGCTTACACTCTGTTGGACATGCACACTGACATACGTCAGTATATATTCATGTATGTAATTATATGTGTGTGGTTATACATGTATGAATACATATACATATACAAAGGCTAAGGAGGAGTTAGGGTGTGGCTAAGGAGGAGTTAGGGTGTAGCTAAAGAAGTAACTGTTGTAATTATAATAATATAAATAAGAATTTTAAATTAAGGTAGTATATACATATTTTCTTTTACGCATTTAGTCTTTTCAAATGGCTGAGGCAATTAACCCTACTAAATAAGCTCATTTGACTATGTTTAACAAAACATTATAAGCCCATATTATGATAACCTAAAATATATGTCTTTGGATATTTACAGTAAGCAGGAATTAAGTACATGTGTGACAATAAGGAACAGCTACCAAATGTAAATCAAATATGCATTTATATGTACATTGTATGCCTGATGATGTGAGCTCATTGCTATTTTGTTAGACCCACTGAAATGGACTAAGCTCATTTGTAAGGCTGACAGATAACACACGCATGTACACAAAGATTATGTGCTACTTTCTGATGTAGGCACAAGGTTATACATTCTGAAGGAGGGATACAGTTGATTAAAATGGTGACGGGGAAAGTGTGATGACACAGACCAGAATTGAGTTACATTGTTTTTCTTCACTTGCCTGTATCAATACTTCGTTAGCATTATGTCACAGTTTAAAAGCAAAATTAGTAATTGAGAAAGTAACCAGGCTTTACCCCCAACGTCCATAAAACAGAGCAGCAGGATACAATTAATCACAGAAGTTTTTGGCACATACAAACCAGTAGATATACACATACACATATATACATGCATGCACACAAACACACACCCATAGTCAAACAGACAACTAAAAATGATTACATAAATGATGCTTAAAACTGTCCTGAAAATAATTTACAATTATTTAGAATAGAAATTCAATAGTTCTATAAATAATTATTTCAGAGTACAAATCAAATGTTGTGAAGAGGTGGCTACTTAGGCCAATTTTTTTATTAGTGCTTTAACATTTAGAGGAATTGAATTTAAAATGCTTTGGTCGAAGTTTCAATATTAAATTAGTTGATTTCTGTAGCTTTTGGTAAAAGAGATACAAGTATTTTCCTAGTATGAAGATATTATTAATCTAATAGTAGACTAAAGGTTAAATAGTTCAAATTAATTATGCTTTATCCAGAAACAAAATGCTATTCCTCAAGTGGGATATGAACTCAGGATTCCTCCATAGCTAATCCAATGCTGTGGATTTTCTCTTTAACATTACATACTAATGGTTTTGTACCTTAAACAAAAAAGAAACTTTGAAAAAAATCTTAGCTATAACACCTTTGAAGAATTTGTTACCAAATGTATCTGCTTCAACTCATCCTGCTAACTACGCCAATGAGAACTGGACAATCTGGTATTTATTTAACAGTACAAAACTATTAATATAACACATTTCAAGAAAACATCCACAACATTATTCCCTCACTACTCTTGGGCAGTAATCCGTTAAAAGTACACACTGCCTACAAGAATACACAACTAAAACTATACTATATTTAAAAATGCTAGTCCTTACTTTTGTAGCAGAACATCTTAGATATGACTATAATTGCAACACAACATTTGGGTTGGTTTTATTTTAAGAATAAAAAATTATTTCATCTCTAAACAGTTGCTGATTTTGTACAAAGCATAAATGACTATTACAATAATTTGGAGCATGCATCTGGGACATTTGCTCTATAAACATTTTAGATTCTACAAATGACGAATTTGTTAAGTTACATTATATTACCCAAATCTCAACCTATCAATTTACCTGCCACTTTTACCACAACTACTGCATCTCACACCTCAGGCCCCATACTAATCATTGGCCAATCCATCTTCTGTACAGTCATATCCCTCTTGAACATCCTCTCATATTTCCCCATCAACCAATACCAGCATGAATTTAAACAGAAAATGTATCCATACCAACCACATTCAAGTTTTTCTATTCACCAGTCTATATGTATAATTATTACTAAAAGTTAGTAGGTTGATAAAAAGAAGTAAAAAAAAAAAAAATCAAGGATGTTATGTTTAAAAAGCAGTGATATAATATCATCTACACATTGCTACTAGATATCATTTATATTACATATTGCAATTTAGTTGTGTATATTCTTCATCATGTGTTTCTGGAAAAGTTCAACCTTTCACTCCTAAATAACACACACATTCCATATCACATACGGCTTTCAGCTTTTCATTGCTTATTCCTTCATCTTTATAGAACTTCAAGAAAATAAATACTTTGTGAAAGAGGTGAGGAAATACGAGCATCCCAGCACTGTTAGACTAAGATAAGACCTTTACTGTTAAACATTTAGCCAGCTGAAAGCTATAAATATATTTTAAACAATAACACTATTCCAGAGGAATTTCTTTCCCAGAAAAGAATCAGTTTATACCCTGATTCATTATTTTCCTTTTTCTTTTCTCTTTTTGTTTTCCCAGAATGCAATAGTTGTTTGATATAGCTTTAATCTGTAACCAACAACTGTTTGTGATGCAAAGAAAGAGGCCAATATATCTCTGACAACTGCATCATCATGATTTAAGTTATAACAATAGAGTGCAAACAATAGAGTGCAACTTTGACTAAATATACCACACAAAAGTTACAAAGGTATTTTTTCTTTATAGTTTTTTTTAATAATAACTAACTTGCTTTTTTTATTTAAATATATGAAATGAGTGGGAAAGTATCCATCTGAGATAGAACACTAGATAACTGAGATAATGAATGAACATAGCCTAAGAAATGCGTTAACATGATAAATTGGAAGACTAGTAGAATGAATGTCAAGTCAACTTGCAAAAGTGTGATCTCAATTATAAACTTCAATTTAGCTTTCCTCTTAAAATAGCTCAAGAGAAATTTTTGTAGGTTCATGTAAGCATTGTAGTTTATTATATGATCAAGTAACATCATTGTTTAAAAAATTTTTAAACATAATATTAATCTAAATAATTTTTAGCTGTCCTAGAATCACTATTTTTCTTTTTGTGCTTTCTTGTAAAAAGATTAGTTCATGTCAGAGCTAAAAGGAAGCATAAATTGAGAGACAGGAAGGAAAATACTAAATCATATATGACAAGTAGTTACTTGTCATATATGATTGCTTGTCATATATAGTTACTTTTGATTCATTAGATTATCATCTAATTATGTCACTAAGTGAATAATTGTGACCTTACAGTCTTTCTAAACAAAAAAAAAAAATCTAGTAAGCACAGATGCAGTCAGAAAAATGAAATATAAAGTCACAAATACAGATAAATGCTAGATTGAATGGAGTGTAAAAATATCATTCACTTGAATGGTAAGAACTATTTGAACAATTGATACATTTGAACTAAATTAACATAAAATCCCCTTCACATGTCATTTGATTTATCATATTTATAAACCAAGCAAATTCTAATAATGAATGTTATATATTTTAATTCAATACATGACATGTAGTTATAGATTCTATAAAAATAAAAAGTGAAAAGACAGCTTGAATTTACAGAGCTGCTACTGATTAGTTGACTACTAAACTAGATAACATCTAGGAAAACTGGATTTCTTGATTTTTCAAAAGATCTGTGTATATGTATGTATTATGAACAGATGGTGAGACACAGAAATAAATGAGACACTCCACTTCAGTGAAGAAGGAAAACAGATAACTGCTGTTCACTAAACATGTTCCTACCAAGTTATAGAAAAAAACAAAAAAAAAAAAACTGTATGGCCATGTGTTTCAAGCAAGTTAGAGCAAAATTTAAATGCATTACTATTTCAGTTGCCATGAGAGAAATAGTAAATAAGATTAAAAAAGATGATACATTAGTAAGTATAAGATCAACTAACAAAGCATCTATTTCCATATTGCTTTGTGAGGATGAAAATCTTATATTTATCAACCTAAAAGTACCTAATCTAATACTCCAGTATAGGAAGTAAATCGAGTCATGAGAGAAATAAGGTAACAACACAGGAAGGAAAAGACATCACAAAGAGACATAAGTAACTAAAAGTTAGGTTTAATAATTTAAATTTTAAAATAGTTCCTTCAAATCAGAATGGTGCAAAATCTGAATAAAAAAATATGCATAATAAAACTCAAAGCAAACAAGGATCCATTTGGCAAACCTTTTGGTTATAACTAGAATAAGTATTTGCTTTTTTTTTTGTGTGTTATTTCAGTTTAGGTTATTTAGAAACTGTTTTTTTTTATTAAAAATAATTTTGAAAAAATTTTTTAATTGTTTACAATGATTCAGTTTTATATTTCTCATAAATAGTTAAATCTGTATTACAACCCTGTCAATTATTGTTAGATCATTATTACGACACTCATCTCTTATAAACTTGTGACAGTATTACAACACTTTTCTCTTAGTACTTGTTAAGACATCATTAATCACAGAAAGGATCAAAGTGATTTAGCATGAATGAACTATAAACAAATCTGTGAAGAAAATGGAGCTTTTTTTTCATGTATAAATTAACTTTTACAATTAAATGTCCTTTCTACACCTGGAAATAGATTAGGGAAATAAAGTTAATACTGTACAATGTCACTAATAACAATCAAATCCAATTACAATAAAGATGCTTGATACTAAAATTAATGCTAAATCCTCTAATAATAGAGTCACAACTGAATCAGAAAAATCTGGCTCCACTGATATGGTAATAAATACTCTTATGATACAAAATACAAGCCAAGTGCTGCATGGTAGAAGGGAAAGTAGAGAAAGACTAGTAATGTTGTTTTCTAAGAAGTTTCCAGCTTAATACTAAAATAATGTTGGCATGAGTCGTATGATTTGAGAGGATCCAACAGGTCCAAAGACTGGACTGTGCTTACAATATTTGCTTCGACATGGTTTCTATAACTGGATGCCCTTCCTAATGCCAACCATTCTACAGAGTATACTGGGTGCATTTTTCATGGTACCAACAATACTAGTGAGGTCACCAGATAGCTTACAAGACTAAGATTCCATTAGACTAGGGAGGCAGGTTTATGCAAAGAGATGAGAGCTTAAAGCATGAGAGAAATAGCCCCAACATTGGTGATCATGAAACAGTTTTCTGGTCTAGACAGAAATTCATACTATAAATATTATCTATGTAGTGTTAACACTGTGTTTTTTTGTCCCATGAAATTCAATACAAAATACTTGATGGACTGGTTTAAGATGTTTTTTTTTTCTATTTGAAAAAAAAAAATCTTTTTTTTTTATAAATCCTTGATGTCTGAAATTTAAAAAAAAAATCATAAAAAGTTTAAGGGCTGGATAGTAAAACTTGAGTCTGTCATTATCAAAATCAAATTCATTTTTCACCATCATCATTTAACATCTGTTTTCCATGCTGGTAAGTCAGAAGTCTGCACCAGTCTCTACTGTCTGCTTTGGCATGGTTAGATGCTCTATGATGGGATTTCTTTAATGCTGACTTTACAAGTGCACTTCTTTTATGGCCTACCCTGGCAAAATTCAAAAATCGCTTTCAAATCTGCCTGCTGTTTCATTTAGGGTGCATAACATTTTTCAGTGTATTTTATATAATAACAAACCTGAATAAACACTCTATTTTATATAATTATACTATATCTGTATATATTATACTGATGAGATTTTTTCCTTGTTCTAATTAGTTTACATTATACAAGAGGGTTTATTATATATGAATAAATACAGTAATTGATACATCAGCTAGATTATGTCCATCCTTCTGATAACCAGTCAATTGTTGAGAACTGAGTAAAACTTGATAATTTCTAAGCAACACTTCCTTAGGGTGGAGATTTTACTAAGGTATATCAGATTATCAAAGAGAAACTACCTTCAATATGTTTTTTACTATGGTGTTCATTTCACTTTGCCAGTTACCAAAATTTCAGGTTCTGAAGAATGGAAGTTGATGTGTTTTCACAAACCATATAAAAGACAATTTCCTAACTTAGAAACTATTACATTATTACAAATATCAATGGAAGAGGACACAAGATGAACTGATTTTCTGTACCAATTCTTTGATGGTTGTTGAGCAAAATCTTTTATTAAACTAAAAATTGCCATATGTTTATTGTATCAATGAAAGTATCAACAGTTTAGAGATGTACAATTCTTGACATTTTCTAACACAATATTTTTTATGTACACTTCTTTTGAATTATCTTCAATAGCTTTATTCTAGTTTTATATTCAAAGCATTCAAGTATTCTGACATTTCTATGTCAATAAGTCAATAATTAAATTAGTGTCTTGACCCATGTCAATATTGATCAAATCATCTAGTGATACACAGTACGATATCCTGGATATAAAATGTAAGCTTAGATAAGAAGGTTTGTTTAAAATTTCAATCCAGGAAAACCTTATTACATCTGTCCTGACTTGACAAAAAGTGTTGTATAGTTAATTAATCCCAAGAACCAGTGTTAAAACCTACTTTTTGGGCAAGATCGTTTAATTTTCTTGCAACAATCTGCATAACAGAATATATGTGTCATTTGCATTAAATAGTTCCATTGGAGACATTGAGAAACTGATATACAAAGAGTCTATTAAATCAGAGAGTAAAGGTTAGATATTCTATTCCATATCAAGCACACACAAGTTGTTTCAGAAGATTTTAGCCAAATTTAAAATAGAACTTATGTTTTAATTGCAGTTAATGAAGTTGTTTTCAATCAGCAAGCTAATAACATGCACTTAACTATGTTCTTCATGCATAAAATATCTTTGGAAAAATTTTCAACATCATAATCTGTAGTCATTTTGAGACCTTCAGTAGATTATGATCCACTGAGGAGGTCTAATAAAACCAAAACATGTCCAGAGTTGTTACCTTAGTGACAACAACCTGACACTTCCACTGCCTGCATATCTCCATAGAATAACTTATCTGATTGAAATTTTAAGTTCTTTCCCTTGCCTCTTCTGAGGATTTTCATCAATGCTTAATGAATTTTCATCTCATTAAGGTTAAAATTTCAATTAATTAAAATTATTTTTAGCTGACCATATCAAATATGACAGCATGCACTTGGCTTTAGATGTATAAGTATGTATACTTATTTAAAAAATGGAGTAGCATACACTCACTCTGCCTCCTCTACAACTTCACATTTCCCCACCATCTCTTCTACTTACTGAATTTCATATTCCACTCCTCTCTTCTGCCACTCACCTTACCCATGCCACTTATAACTGAAAGGAAAACATTTGACCTGAACATATTGATCCCCTCTATCTCCACCACCCATGTCTTGTTACTTCTACCTTTATCTTTCCAAATCATGATGCCTGAGTGGTGAAGGACCACACTTTTGCAACATTCACTCACCCTCCTCAGTCTTCAGCCACCATGCTCTCTTATGTTAACCTGCTCATCTCTTTCATTCCTTCATGCATCACTCTGCACACTCCCATCCACCCATATATAAACATAGGATAGCAGTGCATTACCCCTCACTCAATCCACCCTGTTATCCTTATAAGTCATTAATCCAGGATACTATCTTTCCCATTTTCCTTTCCAATTTCTCCTACCCTAAAACTCTGTTACTCTCTCCACAACTCACTCCTCCCATCAAACCTTAACTTATTAACACTTCACCTAAAGTCACCATCCCCTTTTCTACACTCTCTCTCAGTTGTGGGATCTCTATAATCTTACAAGTTGCTCCATGATAAAATGTTCCTAATATCCAGTACTCTGTAAAGTATTTCCTTATAGGAAGGGCATCCAATTGTAGAAACCATACCAAAAACAACATTTAAGCAAGTTAATGTCCCTGATATGTACAGGAAAGCAGCAATTTTGAATAAGAACTACAGTTTTCATTGGAAATGAGTTCAGTGAAGAATTTAGTGTACAGGTGGGTGTATATTAGCAGTTGGTTCTCAGCCCCCTCCAATTATTACAGCTTTCCAGGCCATAACAGAGGAGTTTAAGATTAGTAGTCCATAGGAACTCTTATGACACAGATCTCACAGTTGAATTTCTCAATATAGAAGTGAGATATAGAACTGAGATGCCTCCAAGTAAACTTAGCAATGATTTAAGTTTTAGTCAGCAAGAAAAAGAACAGGACTCTGCTGCCACTGGAAAAGTAGCCAAGTTGATATGTAGGAAAGAGTAGGTTTAAATTCCATATAAGGTACCCAATGTCAACTTTGGGAGCACAAACAGACTGACAGAGGAAGTAGACTTCATATATGAATGAAGCATAGTAGTGAGCAGTAAGAGTACATATGAAGTAAATTCTTTCAAACACTCAAAAGGATCCATAAAACTAGCTGTTACTTGGTTGACCTAATTAGCAGTGGAGCTGAATGCTTTGAAGATATAAGAAGAATAAGAACAAAGTAGAAAAAGTTTATCTCTGTTGGTCATAAAAGTATTCTCTTTCAGAGTAAAGAGTAGATTGTATGATACTTGTGAACGAAGTGTAATGTTGTTTGGTGATGAAACACGAGTATTGAATGCAGTGAATGTGCAAAAGCTAGAAAGATATGTGAGCAAGCTCTGTGTAATGTTATTGTGTTTAAACAGGGCAGAGTGAGCCAGAACAGACATGTAATGTAGTTGGTTAAAGAAGAAGCAGGTGATCTAAATGGAAGGAACCTGTAGAAGAAGACCAAGGAAGAAATGGAAAAATAGGGAAAGCTAAACCTCACAAAAGAGATGAGATAAAAACTGAAACAAGTAGTGAAATGCTTTTGAGGTTAATAATATAACAAGCCAAGAATTGAGGTTGCTTTGATCAACTAACCCCTTCTTCCAAAATTAATAATAATAATAATAATAATTAAAGGATTGATGTTAGTCCTCCAGAAATTACAGAAACAATAAGAAGAGTGCGACTGTTATCGAATGAACAATATTTCGACATCTTGTGTGTCTTCCACAAGTTCAAAATAAACTTGTCAATCTACTTCATTTTGGTAATATTTAAAGGATTGATGTTACTCCTCTTTACTTTCGGGAGGAGTAACATCAATCCTTTAATTATTACCAAAATGAAGTAGATTGACAAGTTTATTTTGAACTTGTGGAAGACACACGAAATGTCGAAATATTGTTCATTCAATAACAGTCGCACTATTCTTATTGTTTCTTTAATAATAATAATAATGATGATGATGATGATGATGATGTCATGTATATGGGATGTGTGGGTTTGTGCTCCACAGGTAGCCTTTAATTCTTTTTTATCCAAAAGGTTTTTTAACCCAATATTTACATGCTGCTATTTATACCTTATCAGCTCCAAGATCCAATGTTCATAAAACTATTATTATTATTATTATCAAGCAAACTGAGCAAAATGCTAAGCAGCATTTTGCCTGTCGCTATGCTCTGAGTTCAAATTCCACTGAGGTTGATAAATTAAGTACGAGTGAAACGCTAGTGTTGAAGTAATTGCCTAGTCCCCTCCCATCAAATTTCAGACCTTGTGCCTTGAGTAGAAAGGATTATTATTATTATTATTAGCAAGGTGGCAAGCTAGCAAAATCAATGGCATGCTGGGCAAAATGCTTAGCAGCATTTAGTCTGTCTTTACGTTCTGAGTTCAAATTCCACCAAGGTCAACTTTACCTTTCATCCATTTGGGATTGATAAATTAAGTACTAGTGACACACTGGGTCAATATAAATGACTTGTCCTCTCCCACCAAATTTCAGGCCATGCGCCTTTAGTAGAAAGGTTTATTATTATTATTGAGTGGGAGAGCAGTGCATGCCATCAAAGTGACACTGGAGTAAAATATACGAAGCCCAGTATACCCATCATGACTACCAGTCCGATAAAGATACACCAGGCACATGCATCACAACCATATGTGTGCGACATGGTGATCTCATATCAAGATAAACAGCGCATGACCTCGCAGGTGGGACCCAGTTAGAATTTTCTTCAGGTCAAGTAGCCCATCTCACTCAAAAGGTCCTTGAATAAGGGTTGTTTAAGGATGTGGAATGAAACACGCATGTTTCCTGAGGTGAATTATTCAAACCTCAAAGAATTCCTCCCAACACATGGCTATGAAGGTCCCCCACTATTTCTGCTCATGATCAGAGATGCACATACTGTCAGCCACCAAAGGACACACTCAACTGGTTATGGTCAAACTACTGAAAAGCAAATCTGTGATATTGAGCAGAATATTTGCTGTAACCCATCTTTTATACCAAGACAAAACATGTACATGATAACACTTCCAATCAGTTAAGATCAGAAGCTATGAGAGACAGTGCCTGGTACTGTATCAAGGCAATTATTAGGTGAGCCAGCAGAATTGTTAGCATGCTGGATGAAATGCTTAGCAGTATTTTGTCTGTCTTCGTGTTCTGAGTTCAAATTCCGCTGCGGTCAACTTCTAATAATAGCAATTCTGTGGCATTTTTTACATACCAAGCTATGTTGTTTTCTTCTGCTCTAATGCTGTGTTCACATCCAATAAGTCCTCTTCCCCATCTTTTTCTTGGTACATACAGTCTTTCTGTGTCATTTTTTGGGTGGAGTGACCCATATCTAGTTAGCAACTTCCTTGTCTTTCTGTCTAAGCTGTTTAGTTCGTCTACTGTCCATGTGATTACCCCTGCTCCATATCTAAGGAGTGAAACCACCCAGGTGTTCATAGCTTCAATCTTATTCCGTCTGTTTAATTTTGACTTAAGGATCAGTCTCAGATTATTATCATTATTATTGCTAGAAGTAATGGTTTCTGATTCAGACACAAGGGCAGCAGTGTTAAGTGGTGGGCATTAGTTGATTCCATCAACCACAGTATTTGACTAGTACTTTATATTATCCCCAAAGGATGAAAGGCAAAATTGACCTCAGTGGGATTTGAACTCAAAACTTTACATTCTAAGTTCAAATTCTACTGTCAGGGAAAATGCTTCAGTTTTTAGTCGACTCTCTTTATGGTCTGAATTCAAATTCCATAGGCTGACTTTATTTTAGCCCTTCAAAATGATGTTCAACAGAACTGCTAGATGGAAAAGCATAAATTTGAGACAGAATCTTAAAGCAAAAAAGAGGAAGTATGGAATGGGTTATAAATGCTGAGTGATTAAAGTACCATAAAAGGATGGTAGATAGAACTATCTATAACTCATCATCTAGATCTAAAGTAAGCTTGACCAGGATGTGTGAATGCTGTGTTAACATCAAAGTTCAACAGTCCTTCTTTCAATATAGTTGTTCTTGTGTAGTTAACTGTTCTAAAGCAGACCGATGGCATATAAGTTACTGGGAAAACATCAGGGTAAGCCTCACAGATGCAGTAATCCAAATATTTCATACCTTTCATCTTGATAAGGAGTGAATATGCTGTTTAGACTAAGGGCAGGACTGACTGCAGTGTTGCTAATTTGCATCTTTAGGTGCTAAATTTAGCTTGTTTTATATATATATATATATATATATATATATATATATATATATATATATGTATATATATATATATATGTATGTATAAGGTGAGCAAAAGTGTATTACACTGCCATATGTATATATAAATATAGAAAATGGAACATAACTGCAATAGAGGACAATAAAACATCCGGACAGACAGACGATATCTGTCTGGATGTATAATTGTCCTCTATTACGTTTTTGTTCCATTATATATATATATGTGCGTGTGTGTGTACACACAAACACACATTTAGTTCAAATACATTATAATCTAGTACTTACCACTCAATTTATCTAATTTTCATAATCTGACCTCTGCTTCCTTTTATTTAAAATGCATGTGAGAATGATTGTAATATACATATATGTAAGTGCATAAGTATATGTACACAATGTATATACACAAACATATATATATATGCATTTAAAAAAAAAATGTCTGCATATTTATACATTTTTAATCTATAATGTACAATTGTCCATTAAATTCATCTCTAATCGGAGTCATGTTAGAGATTGAATTACCAGGTCTTTTGTTTCTTCACATTACATATTTATATATATATATATATATGGAGAGAGAGAGATAGAGAGAGGGAGAGAGAGAGAGAGAGAGAGAGAGAGAGAGAGAGAGAGAGAGAGGGAGAGAGAGATGCAGACGTGAGTGTGTGGTAAAAAACTTGCTTCCCAACATGGTTATAGGTTCAGTCTCACTGTGTGGAATCTTGGGTGTCTACTACAGCTTTGGGCTGTCAAAGCCTTGTGAGTGGATTTAATAGATGGAAACTGAAAGAAGCCAACCATATATGAGGAGGTAACCAAAAGTAACCGGAAACATTCTCTGTAGGACAAGTCCATTGTAGTTCAGGCTTCTGCCATTAGAAATCACAAGATGCAACTCTCAGGCATCAGTCTGCCGACCAGTGTCTATGACTGAGGTTGTACTGTCACAAGGTGTATCTTTGTTTTGCAGTGCTTCTCCCCAGTTCGTTGATTTTAGTGATGGCTGAAACAAAAGAACAGTGTGCTTCTGTGAAATTCTGTTTTCTGCAACACATGGTCAAAACAGTTGTCATGCCTCAAACAGCTTACAAGGATGCTGCCATGGGCAAAACGCAAGTTTACGAGCAATTTTCACGCTTTAGGAATGGTCGCTTGAAGACCAACCTCTTCCAGGGTGACTGTCAACCCGCTGTACAAATGAAAACATCACAAAAATGCATGAACTGATGCTGGAGGACTGTCACCAAACAATCGACAAACTTGATATGACTGGTGTGTCCTTGAGCTCCTGCCAACAAATTTTGAGAAAGGAATTGTAAATGAAAAGAGTTACAGCAAAATTTGTGCCTCATTTGCTCACAGAAGATCAAACGCAGTCACGAATGAATGTGTGACCTCACTTACCCAACCTTCCTATTCACCTGATCTTGCTCCCTGCGACTTTTTTTTGTTCTCCCAAATGAAAAACTTCTTACAGGAAAACGTTTTGCAGATGTGGAAGAGGTGAGGAAAAATCGACGGAGGCATTAATAGGCATCACTTCGCAATAGTTTCCATCACTGCTTCGAACAGTGGAAAACGTGTCTGCACCGATGCATTGCTTCAAATGGAGAATACTTTGAAGGCAATAAAAGTGTAAACATGTAAAACTAAGTGAATAAAATAATATTGCAAAATTCCGGTTTCTTTTGGCTAACCCCTCGTATATATATATATCGGTATGTATGTGTCTTTGTGGTTGTCCCACATCATTACTTGACAACTGATGTTGGTGTATTTACGTTCTTGTAACTTGGTGGTTCAGCAAAGGAGTAAAGTTGAATAAGTACCAGGCTTAATAAACATAAGTACTGGGGTCGATTCATTCAACTAAAATTCTTCAAGGTGGTGCCCCAGCATGGCTGCTGTCTAATGACTGAAACAAGTAATAGACAAAAGATATAAATACATAAGAATGTATATATATATATACCCTAGCGGTTGAGGGAACATGTGGAAGAGGTAGACCCAGGAAGACCTGGGATGAGGTGGTGAAGCACGACCTTCGAACATTAGGCTTCACCAAGGCAATGACTAGTGACCAAGACCTTTGGAAATATGTAGTGCATGAGAAGACCTGGCAAGCCAAGTGAGACCATAACCCCCGCGCGGCCTATGCCAGGGGTGTAACCAGCCCACTTATGTGTACCTTTCCTTCATTGGACACTAAACTCTGCTTGTGAAGACCTGTTGAGGCAAGTGAAATCGAACTCAAATCAAATTTGCAAATTCGATGACTGGCACCTGTGCCAGGGGAGCACTAAAAGCACCATCCGAGCATGATTGCTGCCAGAGCAGCTGACTGGCTTCCATTCCGGTGGCACGTAAAAAGCACCATTCAAACGTGATCATTACCAGCATCGCCTTACTGGCACTTGTGCCGGTGGCACATGAAAAAACATTTGAGCGAGGTCGTTGCCAGTGCTGCTGGACTGGCTCCTGTGCGCAGGTGGCATGTAAAAAACACCACTTGAGTGTGGCCGTTGCCAGTACCGCCTGACTGGCCCTCGTGCCAGTGGCACGTAAAAGCACCCACTACACTCTCGGAGTGGTTGGCGTTAGGAAGGGCATCCAGCTGTAGAAACTCTGCTAGATCAGATTGGAGCCTGGTGCAGCCATCTGGTATGCCAGTCCTCAGTCAAATTGTCCAACCCATGCTAGGATGGAAAGCGGACGTTAAACGATGACGATGATATGTATGTATATATATATATATATATATATATATATATATATATATATATATATAAAAATCAAAATAAGCAACACGGATTTTAAAGAAGGTTGCAGTACCTTTATATATATATATATATATATATATAATAATAATATTAGGGACAAAATCCAAAATTACAGGTAAAAACTCAATTAAAATCAATTTATAAAAAATTAAAATTAAATTGAGCTTTACACATTAAAATATATATAAATATATAGTTTTCATAAATACATATACATGTATGTATATACATATATATATATATACATATATTTGAGAAGTGTGTTCTTTTTCTCTCAAGTTCTTTAATAACTGATTTTATGGAGGTAATGGAACATAACAAAAATTGATATGTAATTCTCAAATGTCTGCATCTATTCCTGAAAACATACTCGTGAAACTAGGCAACAATATATAAATCTGTAATTCATCAGTAGTAAAGCTGATGGAATTGTATATCTAAAATATACATTGAAATATCAAAATAATTTTGCTAACAGTAAAATTTAAAATGAAGCAAGAAATGAGTCATGCTTACTTGATATAAATCTGGAAATTAAGAAGCTGCACTGAAGTACAGAAATTGCTTTTGATAAAATTATTCTTGTATAAAAGACACAGACAACCTAATTCATAAAATAAAAAGATTATGCAGCTATTATTAAATATTTTAATGTTTTTAATAGGTAAAATGTCGTAAAATAATGGTTGAATTTAAATATATTGTTTCATCTATTTAGAACATTGATACCTTAAGGAAAATATAAGGTTCCATCACTAAAATGATTTGAAAACTAAGGACTGACTAAATTTTTTACACTTTCCCTTGAATATGGCAGTAGAGCAGGTTGATACATAGACATTACACACACACACAATGGTGTGTATGTGTACACACAGATACAAACCCAGAGGAAATCTTTGAATTGGATGAAAATGACCCCAAGCAGAACTATAAAAGGAAAGTACTAAAATATAAAGAATTGTCAGAAGGGTAGAGGGGGATGAGAGAGAGGAGAGGAGAGAGAGGAGAGGAGAGAGAGAGAGGAGAGGAGAGAAAGAGAGAGAGAAAAGGAAGGAGTGTGTGCTTGTACGTGTGTGTGTGTGTGTGTGTGTGAAGTGGGAGGTTCAAAGAATGAAACAACGGTTGCAGTAGTTTCCATTTATGATGAGTTTAAATATCTCAGAGAAAAAATGATAATGTATGAAATTTATCTTAGTTGATCAAGGTACAATTATTATCATGGGGCTGATTTAATCTACTAACTCCTTATCCCATCAAATTTGTGGATTTCTACCTATGTTGAAAATTACCACCGTTACTACTACTACTACTACTACTACTACTACTACTACTACTACTACTACAACTACAACTACTACTACTGCTATTATGTAATTAACTATATCATCATCTCCCAAATAAGAAACCTTTTAACAATGTAAGAAATTATTATTATTATTATTATTAAGACAAGATGCAGGAAATTTTGGAGTGAGAGAAGAGCTGATTGTCTATCTTGGTAAAAGAAATTTATGAAGCTATGGAGGAAAGAAGCAGTTGTTGCATTACACAGTATCATGACAGCTAAGAGATAAGGAAACTAAGCAGCCAATGGAGGGAATTAGCTTTCCTCTATCGAACAATGGCAATTGGTATGCAACTGCATGACACGTCGGAAGTAAAATGCTTTGGGAACAACTGTTCCCAAAGCATTTTATTTCCACTAATATCATTGAAAAGCTATTTTGTAAAACAAAAAAAGAAAAATTATAGAATGTGACATGAGCAGGTATTTGTAAGAATAACAGAAATAAATGAGCTTAAGTGAACGGAAATATAATCTTTTACTACTGGAAGAATTCTGGCTTTATTATATTATACACATTAATGGTTTTGTTTTGGCAAATATTAACACTAAAGATGTTTTTTTTTTTGTATTGGAAAATGGAAAACTTCCATCTATACATGTATATATAGTCAAACACATGAAGACATACATACGGTCACAAAAATCATACATATAGTTACTATAACATACAAACATATAGGCAAGCATACAAGGAACTGGTGCTGCAATGTCGATCCGATTAGATAGCAGTCTCCATATTGAATACATAAATAGCAAGAGAAAAATGTAGGTATAATTTATGAAAATTGAGGGTTACAACTTATGGAAAATGATCACACAGGTCTTAACATCCAAAATCGTTACCCACAACCACCCCATTCTCTGCCTTACTTCCCTCAGATATGCCATCATTCAGCAGTAGAGACAATTCATAAAACATATCATCAGTCTCAATTTCAGTTAGTATTCTTCAGTGACAGAGTTGTCATCAAAGTGAAAACCCAAGACAGATGGTAGCAGGAGTCAACTACAATCAGCATTTATACTCATACACTGCACATAATTTACTAGAATTAAATGTCCGTTCTTGGTTCAAATAACATCGGCATTTGTAAAACAAATGACAGGAATATAGTCAATGGAAATAATTTCCTTCCTTCACAACTGGCCTTCAGCACTACTACTATTACTACTACTGGAAAAACGCAATGACCTATTGGATTCAAGAAAGAAACCTTGCAACAGAAAGTTTTTCTCTCTCTTTCTATATACATGTGGGGGTGTGTGTACGCAAACACACACACAAATGATCATCACTCTCATTGTCATTTTATATGTTTTCCATGCTGACATGAGGTGGATGATTTGACATACTGGACGATTACGTCTCGGTTTTGGCATGGTTTTTATGGCTGGATGCCCTTAGTACCAACCATTTTACAGAATGACCACTTTATAGGTGCATTTTTCATGGCGCTGGCACTACAGATTACGTTTTTCTCTCACCAACACTAAAATGCTCTCTGAAGTCCTACATTATCACTGACCAATTCAATTTACAAACAACTAAGAGAACAGTGAGTGTGTTTCTTTTGTTTTGTAGATCACAAAGGAAAAGACAATCTCCATTAATGAATGAGAAGCAGTTACAGTATGTAAAAAAAAAGTTAGGGGTTGTGGGATGGAAGTGGAGGAGACACAGAAGAGAGGAAGAAGAGTAATGTTACAGATTAGTGTAGAACTGTTAAGGCAATGCAATGTGTCAAGTAGAAGACACCATATATATATTTAGAGAGTCAGAGACAGACAGACAGACAATAAATGCATAGCTATATATGTATTTATATGCATATAACAATAATTGTATACATACACATAACAGAATTAATATTCTGAAACCAAGGAGCCACATAAATAGCATTGGTGTGGGTGCTGGTGTCATGTAAAAAGTACCTGTTACACTCTGTAAAGTGGTTGGCATTAGGAAGGTCATCCAGCTCTAGAGACCAAGCTAAAACAGACTAAGGAACCTGGTGCAGCCCCTGGTCTTGCCAATTCCCATGAAGCTGTCCAACCCATGCCAGCATAGAAACACATACATTAAATGTTGATCACACACACACACATAATGAAGGGACAAAATAATGGCACCACCACTTATTATTTAACTACTCTTTTTCTGTTGGCAATATGACAAATTCAAAACTGTTCTAGTCTGTATATATGTGTTCATATGTATTGTGTATGCCTTCTTCATGATATAACCCTATTTTTTTAATCATTTTTTTTTTGCGAGCATTTATATTTATATCAGTTAAAATGTGTGGCTTATCTGATTTCCAGAGAGAACAAATTGTTGGAGCATAGATGGTTGGAGCATTGGTCACTAAAACTGCTGAACTGTTTAATGTTTTGAGAGGTACAATCTCTCAAATCACGATGGCATTCCAAAACCAAGGTAGGTAAAAACCAGCTCTGTGAGCTTTGGACAGAAGACAAAACTCATGTAGAGGGACTGCAGAGCTAAATCACCACCTTTCCACTCTTGATTCAATCAAAACTGTTTGTAGTGTACTCCATAAAGCTGGATACTGCAATTACTAAACTTTTCCTGTCCCTCATCAATACTGTTAAGCAGAAAAAAATGATGTCTAGACTATCAGAAGTGGTTAATGGCTCAACGAAGCATTATTCACTCTTTTCCTCCATTTTGAGGCAAGTTTATGTCTGGAGAAAAGAAGCCTTCAACTGTTTGACTGTTTGACTTCCACTAGGAAGCATGAAGGTGGCTCTATGATGATTTAGGCAACCATGTTACAAAATTCTTTTGACCCTTTACTTGTTCTACACGGCAGAGTTAATGTCAAGGATTATCTGAATATTTTGGCTGACCAATTTCATCCTATGGTAAATATTATTCCCTGATGATAGTGCAGTCTTCCAAGATGATAATGTACTGCTTCACACAGCTAATGTTATTTAATATTGATATGAAGAGGACAAAAGTAAATCCCTTGGACTGGGCCTCACCAAAGGAGCAATTGAGAAGCTGCTTCCTCCAAGATCAATGCTGAAAGAGCTAAAGCAGATTTTACTTGAAGAATGATTCAGAATTCCACTAACAACCTTCCAGAACCTGTACTTGTCAATTCCTCAATGTATTAAAGGTGTGATTGAAGCCAAAAGTGGACCAACTCCATGCTGAATAATAAAATTTCTTTTTAAAAAAGTGTTTCCAATATTTTGTTCAAAGACAAAAATTTATGTACATGTGTACTTGTGTGTGTGTGTGTGTATATATACACACACACACACACACACATATAAGTATATAAATGCATATACATATATCTTTATACAATACAGCATAAAAATTTAAAAAAATTATATCTTCAAAATTTATTTATTAATGCATTATTCTCATCAAACTCTAATCTGACATGTATTTCTGTTGGATGCAGTAGTAACATGCATTTAGCTGATTTAAATTAAAACAATTGTAGTACATATTCATCCAAGGTAGATATTCCTATGAAGGTCTGTTCAAGGTTTTACCCACACGGCTGGGTGAAACAAATTGAAGATTCAAGTATTAGTTATTCCTTAAAGAATATTCTAGGAGAGGGACAGTAGAGTTTTCACTGAAATATGATATGACTATAGTTCTGATATCACTTAAGCTTAGAATGATCTTTTTAGATATTAAGGGAATAAATTAATTTTATACACTTAGAAGAAAAAAACCTTAATTACGTTGTGATGCATTCATACCACTGACCACTCATAATGAGGGCAATATAAAATAGAGAGATTTAAAGGGAATTGAAAGAAAGAGGAAATAAATATCATTTTAATTGGATAATCAGACCAGTCCATAACAGTAAAGTTTTATGTTTTTCTGAATATTAGAAGTCTTGTATTAATTGATATGAATAAAGTGAATTGAAATTCTAATCATACTTTGTTTCAGTTCACACACAAACAAAACAAAGCAAAAAACTAGAACAGTGAGGCTTAGTTCAAATTTTTAAAAATCTAAAATAAGTTTGCTATTATCCGACTAGGTTAATTTATGTACTGTTTTATTTACATGATTTCTAATTAAAAACCCTTATTTGCGCACATTTTACTGTTAAATTGTTTCTGCAATTTAATAACCTGCAATTAGAAGAAAGGATATGGAATACTTCTTTCAAGCAGAGATTACCTTTCTAATTCCCAATAGTGTACAGTGAAGCCCTACTAATAATTGACAATTTAATATCATATTTATGGTTCTTATCCTTTAAAGTCTAGATGAACCCACTCAAACTTGTACAATTATTTTCCCTATTTTTTGAAAGAAGAAAGGTGGTTAGATAATCTTTGCTTAAAGTTAGTAGAACATGAAACTGTCACTGTATATTTGTAAACTAGGTTTTTCTGAGGCATTACTCTTCATGTGGACATACTAATTTGCTCTTACAGTTACAATCATGCTTATTAATATTAACCCTATGCTTGCTATTGGCAGAAGTATTATGTGCTCCGTCTATATTATTATGTACCACTATGAAAATTATTGGTTTCACTATCGATTAAATAGTTGTGCTATAGGATTCCTTACTAGATTCATTTAATTCATATGTGTGGTTTGGGCTTAGTTTCCTCTCTTATACTAGCTTCTGTAGGTTTGCTAGTGTTTCCACTATTACTGCTGTCCAAACAGATGTTCATTATTCCACTAGAATCATTCATAATATGTTCTACCTTATCCATACAGTTATTATTATTACAAGCCATATTATCACTATTTGTATTCTATTATTTGTGTTTACTAGGTTCCTACTAGTGAATTCTCTAGTTTACTTAAAATTGTGTGCTGGTATAATTTGGGCTAGGTTCTTAGTTGTCAAAAAGGAAAACCTAAATGTGTGCTGGCTGGAAATCTGATTATATTCGCAGGTTGTGGCTTTCTAAGTCTCAAAGACTGTACTGTACCATAATATATGTCTAGACCTCACTTTTCTATTAACCTGTTTATTAAGGGGTTTACTTTTATATTAACCTGTTTATTAAGGGGTTTACTTAAATTTATATTGTTATCCATTAGGCAACTATTCATATTGTGATGTTTGGCATGCTAACAGGAAATCTCATTTTCCTTCTCATGGTCTTTTTTGTTTTATGTGAACTAGAACCTTGAACAAAACTGCAGAGCAATGTCTACTTTGGATGAATATGTACTACAAGATGTAAATTTAAATCAACAAAATGCACATAACTGCTACATCAAAAGACATTATGACACTTATTCAGCAGAAACATGTGTTGAATTAGAATTTGATGAGAATAATGCATTAATAAATAAATTTTGAAGATATATAATTCTCCACTCTTCTTTATGTGTTGATTATATATATACTCTGTAGGCTGTATGAAATCCAATGAAGCATACTCGGGATTTACTTACAGAATGAAGTACCATTCCATTGATTATCTTAAACAATTCTGTATGTTCTGTAACAGCTTGATGTATTGGTGAACAATCAAAAGCATTGGAGAGCATAAAAACTGAAGTGGTAGTTGAGAAAAAGTTGGCTGACAAGGAGGACTGGAAGCCATCTGAATATTGGGAAAAAGTTACCTGTATTATGATGGTTTGCACTGGGTGTGAAAACGGCGACATCATGACTGCTGCTCAATGACCTGTGAATACCATAAAGGCTATAAGACACAACATGGACAACTGCAACAGAAACTATGAAGTCATGGCCAGCAGGAAGGAACACAGCAGGCGTTCTGACTGTGTTTGCATGCCATATTTCATTTGATAACTGCAGGACAAAGCCTTAGGCTAATTTCAGATGGCTATGTGAAGCTACTGGAAACCATGGTCAAAACCTGGGTGGAGAGAGTTGCTGCTAGAAAGCCATGTGTGTGGCAGAAGGATTTGGCTTTCAGAAGTAGTTGTTAGAGAATATCTATGACTTCATCAGCCACAATTTCTATCCCCTTAATTCGCCTGGGTTGTAATCCCATTGATTATAAAGTGTGAGGTGTAGTTGAGAATGACATCAACTGCATTGTTTGCAACACCAAGGCTAAGCTGTAGCCAAGATTAAGGAGTTGTTAAAAAATCTTCCTTGTGACATGGAGAGGAACACAGGCACCAGGTTCCAGAACCATATTGAGGCTGTGGTGGAAGCTGAGTATGGTTACTTAGCATAAATTGTTATCTGTGAGCCATAATCTAGTCGATATTTTTGGATGGGATATTGTATTTCCTTCTCCTTTTATGCAGACTGTTAAATTTAATCTGAACACCCTGTATATATATATATGCATGTAGATATATAAATATGAGTGGTTGGCGTTAGGAAGGGCATCCAGCTGTAGAAACTCTGCCAAATTAGATTGGAGCCTGGTGTTGCCATCCGGTTTCACCAGTCCTCAGTCAAATCGTCCAATCCATGCTAGCATGGAAAGCGGACGTTAAACGATGATGATGATGATGTTGATGATATGTACGACATATATATATGTATATACACATCATCATCAATGTTCTAGCATCCAATTTTCCATGCTTGCATGGATCAGACAAAATTTATAGAGGCAGATTTTCTATGGTGAGGACAACATTCTTGTTACCAATCCTCACCCATTTACAATCAAGGTAATATTCCTCATGTCCGAAACATGTTCTCATAATATATTGGAAATAAATGACACTGCTCCCATTAAGTGATATACAAGACAAGGAGATAAAGTACACATATATACATGCGCACCCATGTCTTCCTGGGTCTACCCCTTCTACAGGTTCCCTCCACAGTCAGAGATCAGCGCTTCATGACCAAACCAGCACAGTCGTCTCTTGCACACCACATCTGATACCTCTTGTGCCCAACGTTTCTGTTAAGATGCTTACACTCTGCTGTACATGCACACTGACATTGCATATCTAGTGAAGCATATAAGCTTCATTCTTTCAAGCCTTTGCATGTCCTCAGCAGTCACAGCCCATGTTTTGCTGCTGTGTAGCATGGCTGTTCACACACAGGCATCATACAATGTACAATCTGTATGCAAATATATATATATATATATATATATATATGCATACATACATACACATATATAAACACACAAACACATACATGCATACCCATATCAGACCAGCTTCCTGTAATATTGTGTGGTCAGTTACATATACTTCATGGAAACTGGATAACCTGTATTAAGAGTTCTAGTCTTAAAGAAAATATGTTCATGTATGTTTTTATGTTTATAATAAAAACAATTTAACATCAATCTGAAGGGTTACTCTAAAGTAGAAATTTATTATTCTTAAACAAGACTGTTATTGACAGTGACTTTTAAGTATGGCTTAGGTGGTTGAAACTTTGAAGTCACTGTCAATATTCTTGTTTAATAAGAATTATAATAATGATTAATAATAATAACAATAATAATAATAATAATAATAATAATAATAATAATAATGATAATAATAATAATTATAATAATGGTTTCAAATTTTGGCACAAAGACAGCAATTTCAGGGAAGGGTTAAATCAATTACAATGATCCCAGTGCTCAACTGGTACTTATTTCATTGACCCTGAAATGATGACAGGCAAAGTTGATGAAAGTTGGTGAAAATGGATGAAAGGTAAAGTTGACCTTGGTGGAATTTAAACTCAGAATGTAAGGACAGACGAAATACCACTAAGCATTTTGTCCAGCATGCTAATGATTTTGCTAGCTCGCTGCCTTAATAATAATAATAATAATAATTCTTTCTACTATAGGCACAAGGCCTGAAATTTAAGGGAGGTAGCTCATTGATTGCATCAACTCCAGTGCTCAACTGGTACTTATTTCATTGATCCCGAAGGAATGAAAGCAAAGTTGACCTTGGTGGAATTTGAACTCAGAATGCAAGGACAAATGAAATGCTGTAAAACATTTTGCCTGGCGTGCTAATGATTCTGCCAGCTTGCTGCCTTATATAATAATAAAAATAATAATAATAATACTCGCCCTAGGACGCTGGGTGTGTCTCGGTGAGTGATTGTAATAAATATGCAGATTAAAAGTAAATAATAACAACAACAACAACAACAATAATAATAATAATAATAATAATAATAAATGCCCTGATGTAGTACCAGGCAGTGGCTCTCATGGCTTCTGATCTTAACTGACTGGAAGTGTTATCATGTACATTGTTTTGTCTTGGTATAAAAGATGGGCTACAGCAAATATTCTGCTCAATACTACAGATTTGCTTGTCAGTTGCTTGACCATAACCAGTTGAGCATGTCCCTTAGTGGCTGACAATATGTGCATCTCTGATCACGAGCAGAAGTAGTGGGGGAGCATCATAGCCATGTGTTGAGAGGAATTCTATGGGGTTTGGATAATTCACCTTTGGAAACATGGATGTTTTGTTCAACATCCTTAAACAACCCTTATTCAGAGACTTTTTGAGCGGAATGGGCTAGTGGACCTGAAGAAAATTCTAACTGGGCCTCACTTACAAAGTCATGCACTGTTAATCTTGATATGAGATCACTATGTAGCGTACATATGGTTGCGATGCATGTACCTGGTGTGTCTTTATCGGACAGGTAGTCATGATGGGTATACTGGGCTTCATATATTTTACTCCAGTGTCACTTTGATGGCATGCACTGCTCTCCCACTCAATAATAATAATAACAATAATACAGAAGAGAGGGTACATGAATTACAACAAAATACAGAGTTTATTGACTGTCTATGAGCAATAGGTGATGGCATCCAAAATGAGTGACCTATAGATATGAAAATATCACATTTGTAACTATGAAACCTATATATAAACTGACAAACAACCTTGCCTCAAACAAGTTGCTGTGGAAACGTGTCAGTAACAAGGGCGCAGTTAATGCAACAAAAATCTTGACATAAAGTAGTAAATGATTAAATGTTTGAATGGCTAATATGTGTCCTCCATGCTGTAGCTATTACACATACACACACATCAAAATATCATGATCATCATCATTTAATGTCTGTATTCAACATCTGAACAGGATCTGATGAGCAAGAGGAATGCATTGAGGTCCAATCTTCAATATCTGCTTTGGCATGGTTTCTGTGATGGGATGCCATTCCTAATGTAAAACAATTCACAGAGTGTACTGGATACTTTATATATGGCAATAGCATTAGTGCAGTCGCCAAGTAATTTGCAAAGTAAGACACCTCAACTGAGTGGGGGTGCAATATTAAAGAATGCGTATTTGACCAGATGTCGAGAGGCTGACAGAAATAAGTGTCTTGCTATAGAGAAAATAAACAGCTATTGTAGCAGGAAAGAGAGAAAGGATGGGCGACTAGATATCAAAGCAAACTCTCAATTGCATAAATCAGATTAAAAAGGAACAGACACAGAGAATCAAGGATAGTTGGTTCATGAGAATGTGACATTTAAAGTGGGATTGAGGTGAAAGCAGTAAATAATGAACAGTGTGGAGTGTGGTCAATGGTGAATATCAGTTTGGAAGGTGAGGTAAAGGAAAATAGAAATGGGTCAGGGAAGAGGAGATGAAAAAGCAAGTTGCAGTAGAAAGCAACAGCATAATGAAGCTGTAGATAAAGGAAATGTAGAGCTACAATAGAAAGAGAGGTGGCTTTATGCTAGGACATGAAGAGTTACATTATGACAAAAGAGGCCAGAACAGAAAAAAGTTTCTTGTTGAAGAGGAGCTACATGACTACTCACATTATAAAAGAGAGGGTATACCTTCAAAATGCAAGGTGAGTAGAAATAAATGGGAATTGTAATAGGGCATAGAAAAGTGAAAGATGTTTAGAAATGAAGTATGGGTGGAGAGGGGAATATAATGAAGAACAATAAGTAGAGAAGTGCAGGTGATAACAGTAAAAACTGGCTAGGGATGAGGGGTGGATGTACTGAATGGTGGATAAAAGGAGGAATGACCACTGAGACATGAGTTGGGAAGAAGTCAGGTAGAGTAGGAAATGACTGACAGAGAAGAGAAAATGGGAAGGGGTGAAAAACAGCAGAATAGTAATAACAGCACAGTAGAAAGTGTGTGAGAGAGAGAGAGAGATGACATGTGGTCGAGGGTGATAAATGTAAAAAGTGGGTGGAGAAGACAGTATTAAGAATGGATAACAAGTGAAATGGTTCTAAGTAGTAAAAAGGATACACAGCATCGGAGAAAAGCTGGTGAAGTATGCAGTTCAGCTCATATGTAATTAACGCAGTGGAAATGGTTTGAGGAGGGAATTAAGTTGGGGAAGGGCCTCAATTGTGTATATATATAGTTGAAATTTAGAGAAAGACAAAAGACGAAGACAGGTGTATTAGTTTGACGCTTGGGAAAGTGAGAAAGTCTTTTATGCTTCGAGCCTATGCTCTTCAACAGAAAGGAACATAAGGAAATAAACAGAGAGAGAATAAAAAAACTTGTGGATTTAGCAATCAATACTAATTTATATCTAATAGATGCTTTCAGGAGTTTGTCCTATTCTCCAACCATCCTCTCATATTTATGCAACAATTATTTGTTCCTCCACTGCTGTTTTATTTCTCCTTTTCTTCATTTCCTTTTATCTATTATTTGCTCATATGCTCTCTCTCTTTTCTCTCTTTTCCTTTTCTCTTGTCTTAATATTTGTTTCTCTTTGTTTCTCCCCTTCTTTCTCTCTCTTACAACTTTACTTTATTTTCCTCACAGTCTACCAAGTGTTACAACACTCTCTATCACTATGTATTTATCTCTCTTTCACCAGCTCTCAACGCTTACAACTCCTCATAAAAATTTGCCAGCATCTTGAAGTACAAGGAAATGAACAGTAGTAAAAAAAAATGGAAAAAGGAGAGAGCGAAAGAAAAAGAAAACAATAGAATAGGAATAGGGAAGAAGAAACTGCTCTCTTGGCTCGATGTTATCTATTTCTCTTTTATTTCCTTCTTTCTTTTACAACTTTACTTCATAATTTCTTTCTCTCTCTCTCTCTTTGAATACTTACTGTTCCTCATAAAATTTGGCAATGTCTTTGGAGGTTTCACATCAAAAGTTATTTTATTTGAAAAGTGTACATGTCACAAAAGCGTTATCTTTTCATGTTAGTCTTTCTTTACATATCCATATGTTCCGCCACTTGAATCCTTTACGTCTTTACAATTCTTGAAACTGCATTTGTATAATTTCTCAAGTTATAACCATGTATCAGCATCAGACACTGATAACTTCATTCTATAACATTAACGTTCATATAATTTTTTGATCTTCTTGATTTCCTTTTTTTAAATAAAAGAATTTTTTCCTCTTTGGTATAACAGGAAAGAACACTTACTGTTGTAATAATCTGTTTCCATTGATAATGTCACAGAAAAGATGTATCCCATCAACAATATCTTCTGCTGTCAAATGCAAGTGAGCTCTGAGGACAGCATAAACAAGAACAGCATCAACAAAGACCTTAAACTAATGTTATTAGGTATGCAGCTTGTAGAAAACTTGTAGTATACATGGCATTCACCATAAACTGAATGCTACCAGGTAGGCTGCTCACAGACTGCTGGAGACACCTGATGAATAACAGACTAGCCTTCAACAGAATGCTGCCAGACAGACTGCACATAGCATGAAATGCCACAACAGTGCCAAAGCAGGCAAGGCAGAAAACTCAGAGCAAAACAAACAGAGGCTAGATCCCAGTCATACACACAAACTATGACAAAAGGTGCCTTCACCTATGATCTTAGACATGACTGAAAAAATAGTTTCAATTGCTACCATGTCCAAAATCTGTGGCACGTACTTGTCCAAGAAATGAAAACAAGCCAAATACTATATGAACATGCTGATCAACAGTTTCTTATTGTCGCTACTGAATTTTTTTGAACAACATCAGAAAATATAACTCTGCTGGTGAAACGACTTCCTTTGGAGCCAACAATATAGAAGGGCAAACATTGTACAACATTGGTTCAGTTCAGTCTCTCCCAAAGTAACAGCTCTGGTTTCTGTACATGTACTTTGTTGATAACTTAAAGAGACAGTCTAATAGTGGAAATACCTTCTCCCCAAACACAAGGTATGACTTTAATATATCATTCATACAAAGAGCAGATGGGTCACGAGTTTCAAAAATGTCTTTCTGTATGTAGCCACTTTAAAGCTTTGAATTGTTATTGATGAAAAGTACAAGCCACCTAGAGAACGTGCTCATCCTTTCAATGCACTTGAATGTAAGGAGGTTGCAGTTTGAATGAGTGGACATATAGCAAAAGAGACAGCATTCTGAAGTACAAAGATAACACCATCAAATGAAACACAGACCCTATGATGTATTATGATACATCCAAATGAAATAAAATGGTTATCCCCTTCACTTAACCAAACATTTTTATTTAACATGCTTGAAGTTAGTACATGCACATGTATACGTATACATACGTAAACACGCACATACACACACATATATACACACAGGGTGCGATAGGTAAACTTGCCATTTTATATTTTTAATTTTGCACATGCACATTGTTTGTTTTTGATTTTGTTGACTACACTGCATAGTAGGGTTAGTTGGGCACCGTCTGTGAGAAAAACAGCACCATGATGCAATTCACTCTGCCAGAAATTTGGAATCAACATGCTGTACTGCTTGGCATTCGCACCAGAAGCTCCAATACAAACATGTAACAAGAGTGATAAAAATCAAACATCCAGTCAACATCATGGTGTTTGGAGTGATCACTAACTGATGGTGACATTATGCCTCCATTCATCTTTCCACATGGCCTCAGACTCAACACAGAGGCCTACATCAAGTGCCTGGAGGAGGCAGTACTGCCCTGGGTCAAGAGGGTGGCTGCTGGAAGACCCTATGTCTGGCAACAGGACTCTGCACCATGCCACAAAAGCAGGAAAATTCAGTCATGGCTGTCAGACAATTTCTGCAACCATATCACCCCTAAAATCTGGCCACTTAACTCCCCAGACTGCAACCCCCTTGATTACCATGCGTGGGGTGTAGTTGAGCAAGAGACCAACAAAACTCCTTATAACATCAAAGATGAACTGAAGGCAAGGATTATGGCAGCATTCACCAACTCAAACAAGGAGACCATCCAGAAGAGTTGCAGGAGATTCTGAAGTTGTCTGGAGGCTGTGGTTGAAGTCAATGACAATTTTATTGAATAAATTAACTCTTTAGTATTAGAAGATATTTTTATGCCAGTTTTGTAAGTTAATCTGTTAAAATGAGATGTCAGTGTTATTTTCATTGGTGTGAAATTTAGACAACAGTTTATTCATCACACCCTCTGTGTGTGTATATATATATATATATATATATATATATACTTGTAACTGCTATCCACCTATCCTAACTGTTCTTCTGTCCCCACTCACATCTATTCACCTTCTACTAAGAGGGGCCACCCTTATAACTCATGGCGTTTTTTTTATCTCTTTTCAATTTCACCTTCTCTTCTATGTAAGAAGTTGTGTAGCTTCCCTATAGCAAGAAACCTGTTCATATATGCATGCATACACATATATAGAATATAAAGAAAGTCAGGAGGTATGAGATGAATATATATATTTCACCAGTTGATATCCCTAAGGTTATGATCATTTCACAGCCAACATCATGAAATAAAGAATCTATTTTACTGCATAATAAATTATTTTACATGTCTGCATTAGTGTATATGTTATAAATTACATAGTATTATTGTATATTTTACATAATACAAATATAGATTTCTAGCTCATCAGATCCACAAGAATATCATGGTTATATTCATTCTTCAACACCAATATACAATACAAAAAGTCGTCTTTGCAATATACACATGGATATATATGTGCGTGCAAATGTATATATATATATATATATATCAATCATCATCATCATATAATGTCTGTTTTCCATGCTGGCATGGGTTGGACAGTGTGACTGAAAACTGGTAATCTGGGGAGCTGCACCAGGTTTCAATTTGATTTGGCAAAGTTTCTACAGCTGGATGCCCTTCCTAATGTCAACCACTCCAAAAATGTTATATGCCAGTCACGAAACATCAGCATTGGCCCATGACTAGAATCTCACTTGGCTTGACAGGTCTTCTCAAGCACAGTGAATTACCAAAGGTCTCGGTCATTTATCACTGTCACCCTGAAGCCCAAGTTTGAAGAGTGCTTTTTACATGCCACCAGCACAGGCGCCACATGTGACACTGGCATCAGCCATGACTATGATTTCGCTTGGCTTGACAGGCATCCACACACTCAGATGTACATACATGTATACATACCATCACCAGCATTTAATATCCTCCTTCCGTGCTAGCATGAATGAGACAGGTTGACAGGAGCTGGCAAATCAGAAGACTGCCATAAATATATACATACACACACACACATCTACATAAATATGAATATATATCTATAGGTATAAGTATATATACATATATATATTGTAGAAATTCTGTGTGCAAACAGATGTATGACTGCTACTGTTATGCTTAGACCTCAATATAGATCATCATAATCCAGTCTGCTTCATTTATAGTTGTTAAGTAACGTCTACACTAGTTATAAACTACAGAGCAAATGTAGGAGAAATAAAGATGAACACAAGCTTACATTATAATTCCTATGTGCGTTTCACCATTCTAGTTGTTTGGAGCCCTGCAATCTAAACACTAATGACTCACAGATAACTGACTCCCATTTATTTATCTTTTACTCACCTCTCCGTCAATTTCTCACCTGCCCTTTTCCCCACTCTACATTCCTCTTTCTCTATCTCTTAACTGTGTTTATTTATTTATCTATTTAGCATATTTACATTTTTTAATTTTACTTACATTCATTCAACATAAATCATCATGTTGCTATGTTATATATTTTTTATATCTATGTATTACAGTAATCCCTCACCATATCATGGTTCACCTATTGTGATTCACCTATCGCGGTTTATTATTTAAGCTTACATTGATTCCTCTGTGGTGTTGTTTTGCATTTATAATAAAATAAATATACACAAATTATAAAAACAAAAATACAGTACAGTATTGTTTCTACTTTGCGGATTTTCATCTATCGCGTGGGGGCGGGGGACATAACACCCGCGAGAGTCGAGAGATTACTGTACATACCTTATATTTTATTCATTTCTGTTTTAGTTGTACAAATTATTCACTTTTTTCTTTCTTTCTTTTTCATGTCCATCTCTTTCTTTTCCTTTTTACCTTTTCCTAATTTCCTCTTTACTTTTTTGTATTTCTATTTTTTCATATATTCTATTATTGTCAAGCTGTCTTCTATTTGACTCTCTCATTCTTCCCCTTCGTCTTAAACCTCCTCATTCAATTGCTTTCTTTCTATTTTTTCTCCCAAAATAATTATAAAATGCTTCGCCATTTATCCAGCTTTGGATGTAGTTATCTTTATCTTAAGGCAATTAGGTGTTTCCTGATGATCCATTGTGGCTGAGTATTTAAATACATTTGCAACACTTATCACAGCGATCCAAACAACCATAATGGTGAAACATATGTAGGAACTATAACATAAACTTGTGTTTATCCTAATTTCTCATGAACACACACACACACACACACACACACACACACTTTCTATCTTTTACATGTTTTAATCTGTAGGTTGTAGTCATGGAGTGTCACTGAAATGGAGTTGTTACACTTTTACTAGTCAACCTTCTTTAGTTAGCATTTGGTGAATTTTATATTTCAAGTGACTGCTCTTAGTCATGTTTCATGCTGGAAAGTAGGATTACGTGGAATTCTAGAAATTAGATGTCTACATCTACAATATGTATGTCACTTAAGCCTTTCAGCATTATATATATATATATATATATATATATATATATATATATATATATATATATATATATATAGGGAGAATTCACAAAAAAACAAGACGAAGACAGGTGGTGTAAACAACAAATGGACGTATTAGTATAACGCTCGGGAATAGAGAAAGTCTTTAATTTTTCGAGTCTACGCTCTTCAACAGAAAGGAACACAGAAAGAAACAAGGAGAGAAAAAAATATGTGTAGTGGTCAGCGATTTATCATGGCGGAAAAAAAAAAAAATATATATATATAGATAGATAGAGAGAGAGAGAGGGGGAGAGAGAGAGAGAGAGAGAGAGAGATAGAGAGAGAGAGAGAGAGAGGGAGAGCAATCTATGTATCATAATCAAAGTAGATACATCAGTGGAAGCTTATCTGAGGTGTATATGTGTTTTTAGCATATACAGTATTAAAAGACCCCCCCACAAAAATATGTCGGTAACCAGCAATGGTGGTGACATTGCATTTCTACTTGGGCTCAGCCAGCAGCAAGCATCCACTGGCAGCCACATGACAAGACAAAATTACTCCATGCTGCCTGCTTATTGTAACATCAGTGATTTTTCAATTAGCGTTTTACAATACCAGTAACATTTTTAAATGCATTCTTTATAGCTTTATTTGTATTGTGGTTCACCATTCTCCAAAATCAATTATTTCATATTCCTTCAAAGTTTTTAAATTTTAAATTCTTAAATGCGTGTGTATGGATACATATATATGTGTGTGTGTGTGTGTGTATGTATATATATATGTGTGTGTGTGTGTGTATGTATATATATATATGTGTGTGTGTGTGTGTGTGTATATATGAATATATATATATATATATATATATATATATATATATATATGATGATGATATATATATATATATGAACAAATATTTGCATATATATTCGTAATACATCAAGGCAGGCTCAGATGCAAAACACATTAATTGCTAGAGTGTACGTCAAAGGAAAATAACCACTCTTTTACAATGACAATGTGTTCAGCACATGACTCATAGATGCCCAGGATTCTGGGATACCAGTGTTTTGACGTTGTGTCTCATCAACCAGAAGTATCTGAACCTTTGAGCCTAAACCAAGCTGCTTGCCTTGTTTATACTTTCAACAAATGAATTGCTTGCTGATTGGTGCTCATATCTGCCAACTGATGAAAAAAAATTATTTGCACCATGTACACTGAGATCTGGAATGAGTACCAGCAAATATATTCTTAATATGTCTAGGCAGGTAGAGATGCAAAACTGTGCAATGTCATAGGAGAATAACTTTTCATTTTTATGACGACAGTGTGCAACACACTTGGTGTTTCAACAGGTGTCTTGTCAGCCAGAAGTACCTGGACTTTTGAGTCTAAACTGGCTTTGTTAATGCTGTCAGTGAATAAATTGTTTGCTGATTGGTACTTATATCTGCCAACTGTTTGTTAATCGGTGCTCATATCTGTGCACCAATAAACCAAGCATGTTGAAAAATTATTCTATGACATACATTATACGAAATAGCATATTGCGCATCTAAAGCTGCTTAGATGTTTTGAGAATAAATATACAAATATATGTTTGAAGCTCTGATGAAGCTATGGGGTGATTCTCAAGCACTCAAGTGTAAGTGCATTGCACCTTATTGCAGAAACAGCTGTAAGCTAATGAAATTCATAACATAATTGTTTATTCCTCTGTCATCTCAATTTCTTATATATCTATCTATATCTGTCTGTCTGTCCGTCCATCTATCTATCTATATCCAAATCTATCTATCTATCTATCTATCTATATATATATATATTAGGTTGTTTTTTTTTGCTGAAACTGAACTTGCTAGATCAGAGTGGCATGAAACTGAGACTCAAAACAAACTTTCAGATTTAGTTTCAATAAAAAGAAAAAAACTCATATCCTTGATATGTAACATAAGCAAAAGTACACACACATATATATAAGTATATAAAAAGCACTGGTGCTGTGCCATAAAAAAAGCACTCAATACACTGTGAAATGGTTGGCGTTAGGAAGGGCACCCAGCCATAGAAACCATACCAGAACAGACAATAGAGCCCAGTGTAGCCCTTGGCCTTACCAGCTCCTGTCAAACTGTCCAACATGAAAAAGGGACGCTCAGTGATGATGATGATGATGATATGCACACACACATAAACATCATCATCATCATCAATTAACATCTATCTTTCATGCATATATATATAGATTTAGACCTCTCTTTAACTATGCAAAAATTTTTTTTCTTTTCCTGGTTTTAAACCCCCTAAACATGATTACACCTTCATTTGCTTTTATCACCTTTTACTTTTCCAGGTTTTGCACAAGTCATGCAAACCTCCAGAGTCTTTTCACTAATGTTATATACAATTTTTGATATGATATTTTTCATTATTGTTTTAAGTTATTTTCTCCATTTTCACTTGTTTTTCTCTCACCCTGAACTTGCATCTTTCCTCCATTATTACTTTTTTGTGTGTTTTCTCTGTTTTTTTTTCCCTTTACCTTTTCATTTTTCTCTCTTCCACTTCTATGTTTTACATTCTGACATGTGCACACATGTACATCACTCACATCTCGCTCCTCCCCTGCCACAATTTTCTTCTCACAGAAACACAAAACATTATTTTATATTTTTGTACTAGTGTTGTATTGCACTTTTCTTTCTCCATTTTTTTCTTTCTTCTTTCACTTTGCTGCAAACAACATCTCATACAAAACATATAAAGCAATTTGTTTCATACACCAATTTCAAAACACCAACACACTACTTTACACACATCAGCACTCATCTACCCATCTAAAATCACTCCCAAAGAACTACATTCACATCTGACTCTTACGCACCTTGCCCTCCAACCACTTTTCACTTTTCACTCTCTAAACATTCTTCTGATGAATGATTAGCATCTGAAACGTCATATATATAGATATTGGATTATATATATAAAAATACACGTAAACACACACATATATGCACACACACAATCATCATCATCATCATCATCATCACCACCATCATCATTTAGCATCTGCTTCCCATGCTGGCATGGGTTAGATGGTTTGACTGAAACTAGAAAGCTGGAGAGGTGCACCAAGTGCCAATCTAATTTGGCATGGTTTCTACAGCTGGATGCCCTTCCTAACACCAACCACTCCAAGAGTGTAATTGGTGCTTTTTACATGCCAGTTACATGACAACGGCATCAGCCACAACTATGATTTTAATGAGTCTTCTCAAGCATGGCATATCACCAAAAGTGTTAGTCACTTATCACCTCCATGAGGCCCAACGTTCAAAGGGTGCTTTTTACGTGACACTGGTATTGGTCATATATACGTATATATATATATATATATATATATATACAAGAGTTACAGAATGGAGTAGATAAGATTCAGGCTACATATGTTTCATAGCAGAAGTGATAAATATCCAGGCGAGGTGTATCCTTCAGGTCAAGGATATCTTGATTAAATGAAAGTTTACATTGTCGAAGAAGGTATATGTTAACGCATAGAAGTTTAGCCCATGGAGTACACCTTGCCTGGATATTTACCACTTTTGAGGTCCCATTCACTATGAAACATATGGGAAAATATTACTTCATATTTAAAAAAAAAACTACCATTCAATAAATTATACGAACTTCACATTTCATATCTCTGAGGAGCAGAAGTATTGTCAATAAATGTTTATTAATATAGGATTCCATTATAGAGACAATACTTTTACGAAACGATCGTAAGATGCTTTAAAAACTTAATTTTAAAGTATTAAATTTTAAACTTTCATATTTACTATTATATATTTATACTTATACATATTTACATATATCTATACACACACACACACACACACACACACACACACACACACATATATAAGCACATACATACATTTTTATACATGTACATGTATAATTCCATGAATTGAAAATGAATATCGGTCGTGCAACTGTGCTCACCAGTTACAATCATTGTATGACTTTAAGTACATACACAGCAGCATGGCACCTGCACTAATATTGGTTGTATGAAACAAAACCTCAGTACACACTGTACATTGGTTGGATTTAGAAAAGGCATGCAGCCACAGAAACAGCAGCAAAGCAGACACTGGAACATGAAGCACACTTTGCACAATATCTATCGGATCCTCTTAAACCATTCATCCCATGTCAGCATGGAACATGGACATCAATTACTTAAGATGATAATACTATATATATATATATCTGTTACAGTCTGTCATACCGGCCATGATGAAATACCACAAGGTATAGAAAATACGTATTCGCCTTTATATATTTATATATTTAATCCTTTATATTGAACACTCAATATTTCATATATTCAATAAGACATATTCCATATATTCAATAAGACATTCAATACTTCATTTCATTGTACCATCCATCTTTTTTTATATTATATATTCCATATTCTATATCCCACATAAATTTTACAAGAATATAAATAAAAAACAGACAGAGTTGGAACTCTTTTAAATAAAATTATATATATATATATATATATATATATATATATATATATATACATACATATATAGATAGATATAGATAAAAACAGTTATGGCTGGTTCATAGGATTACCCAGGGTTTTCACATCCATAAAGAGCCAGGGTTTGAGGTTTTGACAAGATGTGTGTAAAGCGAAGTGCTTTATGAACGTGAAACCTTGGGTAATCCTACAGCCCGGCCATAACTATCTCCATCTAACTACTCTAATGCTCTATAACTTAGAGTGTGCTTCTCTTTCGGATTTATGATTTACTGACAATATATATATATATATATACATATCAAAATAGACAGTGAAGCCTGGTGCAGTCTTCTGCCTAGCCAGCCTCTGTCAAACTTTCCAACCCATGCCAGCATGGAAAACAGATGTTGAATGATGATGATAGTGATGACATATATATATATATATATATATATATATATATATATATATATATATATATATATTTACATATATATATATATATATATATTTACATATACATATGATGGACTCTCCCGTTGAAGATGATGTATGAGCATTCAGTTTTTGCCAAATGACCTACACAAATGATTTGTTGATAGTGATCAAATGTTTGTGTCACACGTTAGCTCACTCTTACCATCAAATTAATGTTGTATGAACAGATGCACAGTGTATCACGTGTCAGGTGTTGAAGTGATTGCCGAGCAATGCAAAATGAAGTGTTTTGACCTAGAAATTGAAGTCACAATTGCTAGATCTAACCACTAAGACATGTGCTCTCTCTCTCACACACACACACACACACACACATATATATATATATATATATATATATATATATATATATATATATATATATATATATATATATATATATATATATATATATATATATATATATATATATATATATATATAGAAATACACACACACACATATGCATATATATATATATATATATATATATATATATATATATATATATATATATGCATATGCATGATTTCAATTCAGGATTGGCTGCATGTGTTTTTGAGCAAAACTCCTCATTTTGCATTGCTCCATCCATTCAACTTTAAATGGGTAACCCTGCAATGGACTAGCCTTTCAACCAAGAGGAATGTTGGCCTACTCACTTATCCAGTGGGGGGAGGGCATCAGTGAAAAGCAAAAATGATGCAAAGTTCATTGTGACCAACAACGTATAACATCCGATAGTTTGGTTGATCACATGATCAAGTGATATATGGATATATATATATATGCACGCACACACAAATATAGTTGAATCATATTTGGGTAGAAAGAAATGTTGTAGGATGCTGTGCAAAGTTCATCCAGTTTTTGGCTACCTGATGTCATTGACAGTAGAGATGTATATGTTGCTGTATTTACTTCAGGAATTCCTTGGTGTCCATAGAGTTTATAGAAATAAATTGGAGACAGAAAATGAAATTCAGAAGATTCTTTATTCAAATCCACTACAATTGTTTCAACTCATTCTGCACCAGTAGCTCATAGGTGAAATGCTGTTAATCAATTGTCTTGCATCACAGGAGCAATCTACACCTCCTCAAGTAACTTTTTAAACACACACCTTGATATTTCTCCTCACCATTTCATTACAAGTGCAGAATGAGATGAAAAATTGTAGGACATTGTTGCAAGAAGCATGTACAACTTGAGAGGAGAATATGTTGAATAAAACCATAATTAACTGATCCTCCAGTATTTTCTTTTACCCAAAGCCAGGAACTTTTCAGTGCCCCCTTGTATTTATACACAAATTTATATATTCATATTTATGTATTTCTTTTGCAAGATTTCTGATGTGAAATTGTGTGTTGAAACAGATATTGTTATATTTTGTGATGGTCATTTTTCTTTTTACACCAAATAAATACATGCACTATATATCTCTCTCGTCACAAACCCTGTGACAAAAAAATTTTCAGACAAAGAGCAATAAAATAAGAACAATAATAAATCTGAAGCGAAAAACAAATATAGAGTGAGTGTGTTTATTTGGCAAAAACAAAAAATTAAAAGGCAAAAATGACCATCCCGAAATATAACTATATATATATATATATATATATAGATATGCAGGGCAGGGAATCGTCAATTAGTAATAAATTTAATAATTAACAATTTTGCCGGGTAGCTCAGTATGAAAAAACCTTTTCGGTAAAAAACATTTATAATCATAAATATATAGGGATTGACAGTAACCTGCTTCTCCAACATACTGAGAATTCAGAAATAGCAGTCAAAGAACTACTGATTTCAAAACTACGGAGTAATAATTTGTAGTTTTGAAATCAGTAGTTCTTTGACTGCTATTTCTGAATTCTCAGTATGTTGGAGAAGCAGGTTACTGTCAATCCCTATATATTTATGATTATATATATATATATATATACATATATCATTATCGTCATCGTTTAATGTCCATGCTGGCATGGGTTGGATGGTTTGACTGAGAACTGGCAAGCCAAGAGGCTGCACCAGGCGCCAATCTGATTTGGCAAGGTTTCTACAGCTGGATGCCCTTCCTAATGCCAACCAGTCTGAGAGCATAGGGGGTGCTTTTATGTGCCATCAGCATGGGAGCCAGTCAGATGGCACTAGCATCGACCACGCTCAAATGGTGCTTTTTATGTGCCAGTCAGATGGCACTATATATATATATATATAAGAAGAGCATCTAGCTGTAGAAACCATGCCAGCATGGAAAACATGTTAAAGGATGGTGATGATGATGATATACAGACACAAACATGTGGCTTAGTGGTTACGCTGTTGCACTCACAATCGTAAGATTGTGGGTTTAATTCCCAGACAGGGTGACGCATTATGTTCTTGAGCAAAACACTTCATTTCCCATTGCTCCAGTCCTCTTTTGATCAAGGGGGAGTGTTGGCCTGCTCGCCTAGCCAGCAGGTGGCATCATTTGATGGCTAAAGCAATACAAATGCATTGTAACAAATGATGTGTAACAGCATCTGATAGTCTTGTTAGTCACATGACATGTATATCCTGTGTGACGTGATATACATATATATACACATATATGTATACATACACACACATATATATATATATACATACATACATATATACATATATATATACATACATATATACATATATATATACATACATATATACATATATATATACATACATATATACATATATATATACATACATATATACATATATATATACATACATATATACATATATATACATATATATACACATACATATACATACATACATATACATACACATACATATACATATATATATATATATATACACACATACATATACATACATACATATATACATACATATATATATACATACATATATATGTATATATATACATACATACATATACACACACACATACACACATCATCATCATCATCATTATCATCATTTAACATCCTTCTATGCTGGTATAAGTTGAATGCTTTGGCATAGCTTCTACAGCTGGATGACCTTCCTACAATCGAGTTTACAGAGGGTACTGGGTGCTTTATATGTGGCACCAGCACTGGTGTTTTTGAAATGCACCAACACCAGTGGGGTTGTCAAATAACTTGAGAGATGAAGACCTCTCAGCTGGGAGAGGGAGTAATACCAGGAGAAATGGTTTTGCACCAGAGGAAAGGTCTGAGTGTAAGAAGGATAGTGATAGGTGTTTTATATAGAAGAGATATTTGACTACCCCTGTAGAAAAAAAATAAGGAGAGGAAGCAGACAGAGTAGAGAGAAAAATAGACAGTCTGAGTAAAAGAGAGGAAAAAAAAATGGTGTTGGAGATGCATCAAGATCTACGCACAGAGAACAGTGGGGGGGGGGCAGTATATGTAGTACAGAGGCAGATGTTCCATAAGAATGTGACGGGAGATGTCTAGAGATAGGAAGGGGTGACTGTAGCAAGTGACGATGAGAGAAATTGGAGTGACTGCGAGGTGGGGATGGTAGATATGTGAGGGCATGGAGAGAGTGCAGATAGGCACATGAGGGAGAGCAGATGGCGGTGATCATGGTAGAATGGGAGAGCTGTTGGGAAGATGGGCTGTGGGAGAGTTTCGAAAAAGGACAGATTATGTGCATGCATTTATCTGCGTGACGTATAGACATGCCTGTAAAATAAAATGCTTGTATCTATGTATGGCCACAATTATACATAGCTCAACGTGACTTTTCAAGATCAGTAAATCACCAGAATTCTTGGTTCCATGTCATTTCTCTGAAGTTCAACATCTGAAGATCATTTCTCACTACTTTGTTCCATGTCTTCCTAGGTCAACCACTTCCACAGGTTTCCTATTGGAGATTGGCACTTCTTTATGCAACTGACTTCATTCAGATGCATCACATGACTATGCAGTCTACATGTATATACATAAATATTTGCACACATATATATACACATATAAATATACATATGTATATATACATATAAATATATACATATAAATATATATATATATATATGTTTATATATATATAAACATATATTTATACACACACACACATCAATATCCATATATACACACAAAAGAAAAAAATTTCCATATGCCACTGACTTCCTTTGAAGTGGAACAGGTAACAGACAAGAGACTAGTAATTGTTAATGTTTATCTTTTTACAACATTATTATCTTAGAATGTTAGTTTATTTTCCAAACAGTTGAGACAACATTATGGTTAAGAATGGAGTGAATAAGGGGTTTCTTTATGCTTTATTTTTATTTCTATTAATTTGCTTTTGGCATTTTTTCTTTTTTGTATCTCTTTGTATTTCCATGTAGTTCTTTGTCAATGGAATGCTAAAAGCAGCATAATGGTGTAAGTATAAAACTGAGAGAAACTAAAGATGATCTAGTAGTTGTTGGATCACATTAATGCAATAATGTGTATAATATATGTAACCCAGCAATTACCAGCTGATACT
>NC_142928.1:21772946-21780446 GCF_046866305.1 Octopus bimaculoides
CACATACATCTACACATCTACAGATACACTAACACATATACACATACAATATATATATATATATATATATATATTGTATGTGTATATATACATACATTATTCACACACACGCAGTGGAACTGCTACTAATCCAGTGTCAGTGGTAAGAGAAGTGCTGCCGCGCACTCCACCCTTCCCTCTTCCTCCTACACTTTCTAATCATCTCCTCCAGCTCACCCTCTCTCTCTCTCTCTCTCACACACACACACACACACACAACACTGATGGCTATCACCGAAGATTAACGGAGCTAAATCCCGGAAGCAAGACTAAAAGAGAAATGGTATTAACTGACAACAACGATTTATACATACTACACAAACACACACACACACATAGAAATGTGTGTGTGTATGTGTGTGTTTGAATGCTGATATGCGCGTGTAATCTTCAGTCATACAAAGATTGAAGAACTATGAAAGATTGAGAATGATATATATATATATATATATACACACACATATATATGTATGTATAACCGGAACTGTGTATAGAAGGAAAGGCTGTAGAATGTAAAGAGGATTGTCAGGGATGTTGCCGTTATGGCAAACATCTGGTGAGGAATGATGATTCCGACAACAGGGTCAACTAGATCAAAGCTCCGGTACATAATTAATGTAATGCCAGCACACCATAGAACTTTAATGAATAGTTAGATAACAAGAAATAATGAGGATGATAATATAATAATAATAATAAAATGTGATCTTACTTCATTTGTTTAACTATTGTGCTTTTCCCTGATTCTCCGGCTCCTGTATAGAGAAGACAGAGACCATGTTAATAATATTATTCTTGTAGGAAATATTAATGATGATAATTATAATGATAATAATATTAAATAATATTAATGATTAAACAGTTTGTAAAGGTTGTAGAAATGACGAAGGGATGAAGGTGTTGGAGTAAAAACGTAAAGTAGCTGTGCTAAGAGATTTAATGATGAGATGAAGATGGTAAAGCAAGAAGTGTGCAGGTTGAAATGTCTGTGAAGCTGAGAGAACTGTGAAAGTGATCAAATATGGCTGACTTTGGTGGAAGAATCACTCAACAAACAGCAGCACAGTCTTTGTGCTAGTGCTTCCTCCTCACTGGACTATACATTCTGGACCATACACACACGATTCGGTGATACAATCAAGCAGAAACACTTACCCAAAAGCAGCAATTTTATATCCTTAGCGGCTTGTATACCATCTTCTTTCAAGTTTTTCTCGATAGCTTTACTCCTCTCCAGAGCAAGTCTCTCTTCGGCACTCATAGTACAACCCATTTTGGCTTGCCAGATCTGTCCGTAAATCCAAACGATTTGCAAGCTGCTTAAGAATACAATCCTGAACAATCAGAAACGAGGGAGAACAAACCGACAATATAGCGACACCTTCAATTTACGGTTTAAACACAATTTTCTTTCTGCTTTTTTTTGTTTTTGTTTTTGTTTTGGTTATGGTTTTTACAGACTTCTTTCTTTTTTTTCTATCCTATATATATATGTATATATATATATTACATTTGCAGAACCTATGTGGTATGTTTCCGTGTGATTTAGTCCTGCATGTGAAAAAAATAACAGCTCCTATTTAAGAGAGTCGGGGAGACAGTAGAAAAAAAAGGGGTCGATAGCGATGTCGGGCCAGGCTGTGCTGCTAGCTAATGGCTCAGCGAGATTTTCCAATACATCCAATCATCTAGGGTTCTCTTCACATCGAGGCCACCGATCTCCCCCTCTCTTTCTCTATCTCTCTCTTCCTCTTCACTCAAACAACACTTATTCTGTCTCTCCCTCACTCTTTCGCTCTCTCTCTCTCTCTCTCAGCTATGGCACCCAGCTTACGGACCACACGAAACAGTTCTGTCTCAAACACAATCCGGAAGGTTACAGGAAAAAAAATCTGCGGTTGACAGAGGAAGATGGGTCACCCTGCCGTTAGCGTAGAATTCACAACGCTAGCTGATTTTCTGTCTCTCTCTGCCACTCCTTCTTGGACTATATATATCTCTCTACTTCTTTCTAACGGCTTTCCGAACTCTCTCTCTCAACCTCAGTTTTCCGAACAATCTCCTACTCTGTCCTGTATGCTGCTCTCACTTTCACCCTCTTTTCCTCCTTACACTATCTTTCTCTCTCTTTCTCGCTCGCTATATCTCTAACTGTCAAGCTCCACTCAAACTTGGCCCTAACTTAACTCCCCACCCCTTGTCTACTCCACTTGCTTTTACTCCGACACTTTCTCTTTCGATTTACTTGTTTCTTTCACACGTCTTCTTTCTCCATTCTCTTCTCTTCTATTTTCTTACTATCCATGTCGTTTTATCACTGTCGTTCGCGCTCCTCTGTTGCATTATATCTATATATATATTACACTATATTACATTATGCTATATTATATTATATTATATTATTTTATATTATATATTTCTCCTTGTCTATCTGTCTATATATATAATATAATAATAATAATAATAATATATAATATAATAATAATTATATATGTATGTGTGTGTATATGTGTAATATAATTTTATTTATATATATATATATATATATATATATATAGAGAGAGAGAGGTTTAGCGATGCAAACAGGAAAAATAGAACTGAGTATATATATATATATATATTTATTCGGCAGAAGAAATAGTGACTCAAGGGCCGAAAGTTTCGTGTCTTACCCTTGTCTAACAGTTTGATGAATGCTAATACACGAAACATTCGACACTTGAGTCACTCTGTTACATCTGCCAAATATATCTATTATCTCTATGTGTGTGTGTATCTACTGTTTTCCTGTTAGTTTATTATTATTATTATTATTATTATTATTATGTATCGTCTCACCCGAATGTGACGTGTGCCGTAACTCTCCCTCAATCTCTGTCTCTCTCTCTCTCTCTTATACATACATACATACATACAAACACTTATATAATGACACTATTATTCTGTCTCCCATTTTCATACCCAAGCATACATACTGTAAGTCCTCCCCCGCCTCTCTAAAACATAACCATTCTTTCTCCTCCCTCACTCACACTCACAGCCAAACACCCACCAACCTACACATCTATATATATATATATATATATATATATATATATATATGAATGTATGTACGAATGTGTGTGTGTGCGCGCGCGCATTTACTCTATCTACATTCACCCCCACTATATACACATTTCATACACACATACGCTACATCTCCCGACAGACACACGCACACACACCTTTTACATGTGTGTTTATACCTTACGTGTTTCTCTCCTCTCACAGATGTGTGATTTTCTTTCTTTTCATTTATATACATTATACATACACGCAAGCTTTTTCTTTCTCACTCTTTCTCTCATCTTCTCTATCATCACACGTTCTCTCAACATTTCCCCCTTGTATTTCTTTGCTTTCCCTTTCTCTATCTTCCGTGACTTCTCTCACTTCCTCTTTTTAATTCTTATTTCCTATTCCCTCTTTTCTTTCTCTCTCTTTTATCTATCTGTATATACTTCACTTTCTTCAGTTTTCCCTCTCATTTCTATGTATCTCCTTCTCTGACACTTTGTCGCTCTTTTTCTTATTCTACAGATCTCCTTTCTCTTTTATTCTTCCTCTTCTATACTTCCTTATCTCTTCCTGCTCGATATTCATCTATATTTCTATCATGGTTTTATTTTCTCTGTATAACCCTCTCCGTCAACCCATATATCTCTGTTTCCCTCATCTCTCTTTCCTAAACCAAGAAAAAGTTGAGGAAATATCGTTAGGCACGCTGAAAGGATAAAACGTTCTTAACTCTTGCTGATCTGATGTTAGAAGGAAAGGCACAGATAAACCGACAGACACGATTCATGTATAGATATATTAAGGAGAGAAAAAAGACAGATGGGGAAAAATTGGATGGGGAACGGTTATAGGATAGAAGAGATGAAAGCGAAAGAAGACTACGCTCTCTAACTCTCTATTCCTCTCTCGCTCTCTTTCACATACAAATGCGCTCGCGCACACACTCACATATACATACATGTATGTGTAATAGTAAACAACAAAACGAAGAGAAAGGGGTAGTGTAGAGAGAAAAAAGAAGCCACAGCCACCGAATTCCAGTCGATTGCTGTAGCTGCTGCTGCTGCTGATGATGATGTTGCTGCTACTGCTGCTGCCGCAGTTGATCGAACTGAGTTGGTAGCGAAGTGAAAATCACACTGTTGCGGGGCCGCTACGTGACGTCAATAGAGGCACGGGGTCTAGATATATTAGCATCCAGCAGGAGATACAATTAAAAAATTATGAAAATGATGTCTCCCACCATCACCCTTATCTCTTTTTCTCTCTCCCTCTTTTCCCCTCTCTCACTCGTATGTACCCGCCCCTCCTTCTTTCTTCATTAACCATTCTTTCATTCTCCACGATTCTTCTCAATTTACCCACCTTGGAGTAGATTTATGCATGTGTTTCAACAGAACCTTGAAGTGAATAAATGAGCTTTTTTTGTCTAGGAATTTACGCATACACACACACACGTGTACATATATACACGTATTTACACATATGCACGTAGTGAAATATATACCTTGTTCTCTCTCTCTCTCTCTCTCTCTCTCTCTCTCTCTGCCATTATTACTAGTGTAAAGTAACATCATTTCGTTGGTGATTTGTCTTTCTGTGTCTCTACCCATTCCCTCTTTCCAATTTGCGCTGTATTCTTCAGAAGCACACTTGGAATTTATTCCTCCACACATTCGGAAGAGAATGTCTCTCTAGTTTATCTAAACGAAACTCTAAAAAGCAGATCAGTTCCTGCAAAAGTAGCGCATTATGGTATGCAGCTACCACCTTGGCTTACGGTAGGTAGACAGGTATAATGATCGGTTAATAGCAAGACCTACAGAACAGATGATAGATAGATAGATAGATAGATAGATAGATAAGATAGATAGATGAGATAGATAGATAAGATAGATAGATGAGATAGATAGATAAGATAGATAGATGAGATAGATAGATAAGATAGATAGATGAGATAGATAGATAAGATAGATAGATAGATAGATAGATAGATAGATAGATCAAGCATTCTTGACAGAACATTTCTATAGACTTTGTAACAGATGATTTAGTCTTCTGTAGTAGTGGTATACAAGGCAGCAGATGATTATAGTAGTATAAATTGTAGTCTTCTATAGATTTATAGTAGTGTAGTATGTAAATGTAGGTTGAATTAACCTATGGTAGCACAAATCATGTCTTACATTGTAACAATAATGCAGATCATAATCTCCTATAGATTAATAGAAGAGTAGATTGTAATCTGTAGTATAAAAGCAGTGTTGGTTGAAGTCCTACACTATAGTGTTACAGTAGTATAGGTCACAGTATCCTGTAGTGTAACAGTAGTAAAAGCTGTATTATCCTATGCTGTAGTTAGTGATATAGCATGTAGTGCTTTATAGTGTAACAACAGTATAGTTCATACTTTCCTATTGATACAGTAATAGCATAGGTTACATTCTTCTGTAGATGTACAAGTTGTAGTAGACTCCTATAGTGTAACTGTAGTTTTATTGTAGATGTGTGTTTACTTTTCATGGTAGCCATACATCTATAATATTGTAAAAATTGCATCTCATGGCTTTCTTCAGCTCCTAAACAGCTGCTGAATCTCTATAAGGTACAAGTGTATTCTAGTTTGGAGTTCTTCAGCTGGCAAGGAAGCCTCTATACTGTTGATTGACCTGCAAGAAATAGCAGCCGAATCTCCTTCAAATCTCCACACTCCTATCATCATCATTGTCATCATCACTGTTGTCGTCATAGTTGTGGTCGTCGTCGTAATTTTATGTCAACTTTCCTTGTTGACATGGGTTAGAGTGGTTAGCATGATTTGAATTTGTTTTGTTTTTGGTAGTACTAACCCCATTCCCAGACAGGTTGGAAGACCATATTCTTACTAGAACATTTAAATTTTAGCATGGTTTCTACTGCTAGATATCCTTCCTAATCAACCACTTTACAAGGGGCACTGAGTGCTTTTTATTGTGGTACAATGACAAGAAAGGTTGTCATATTCTCAGGGGTCCTCTCAACCCTATGCTGTCTCTTACGAAAGGAAAGCTACATTTAATATTATCTTCATCATCATCATCATCATCATCATCTTAGTGTCTACTTTTCCATGCTTGCTTAAGTCGAATGGAGTTTATTGAGGCAGATTTTTTACAGCCGGGTGCCCTTCCTGTTGCCAACCCACATGTGTTTCCAAGCAAGGTAATATTTCTCCAGTCAGGCATATTTTTGCAGAATACTGGAATTGAATGACACTGCATACATGACAGTGACACTTATACACAATGTCAAGACAAGGAGACAAAACAGTTGCACTCATACTCGCATACATGCATACACACACACACTTATATATCTGATGATGATGATATATATATACTGTTCAAATGTACTGAAAGCAAAAGACAGAAACAGGTGAAGGAACAACAAGCAAGTGTATTAGTTTGATGCTTGGGAAAATGGAAAAATTTTTGATGTTTTGAACTTAAGCTCTTTAACAGAAAAGGATCAGAGGAAAAAAATGGAGGGAGATTGCAAAAAACAGGGGCTTCTTTCAATCTCCATCTACTAAATCCATTCACAAGGTTTTAGTCAACCTGGGGTTATAGTAGAAGATGCTTGCCCAAGGTGCCACTCAGTGGGACTGAACCTGAAACCATGTGGTTGGGAAGCAAACTTCTCAACCACAGAGCCATGCCTACACCTCTTGTATTTGAGAAAAGACTGGATGGTCACGACTGGAATGTCTTTGCTTGCAGATCTTCTTGATCAGGATTATGACCAATGCACTTCTCTTACTTTTGCCTATCATACCTGAACCCTTAAATCCCATACCCAAACCTTTTTTTTTTACCCAAACAGAGCTACACCATGTTTACACTCTATCTCTCTCTATGGACCTCAATCAACAGGAATTCAAGATGAAATTCATCAGTGTGGGACAGCTGACAAATGACCTGGGCCTTTTTCCTTCTCAAAAACTGCTACAACAATTTTAAAGTTCTCATAACATATAATTATTTTTTTATTTAAAAAGTGATTAATTTCTTCATACATTTGGCATGGTATTTCATATTGTGAGTTAATTTTGTTTTTCATGGGTTTACACAATTCTCTCTCTCTCTCTCTCTCTCTCTCTCTCTCTCGCTTTCCCTCTAAATATACACACACATTAACATAATAATCATCCTACAGAAAATCTAATGAGGACAAGAATTATTATTTCACACCTTAAATGAATATTCAAATGAGTTAGGTGGCATTAACCTAAATGATATATAATTTTGTACATACAAACTCTTGCTTTTTTTTTGTGTGTGTATACATCTACATGCCTATATACATGTGCATATGTGTGTAAGGGAGGTACACAGGTTTCATGCATATGTATCTGTGTCTGTGTGT